>NW_024724481.1:0-10925 GCF_018991925.1 Homarus americanus
AATAGTTCCTTTAAACGAAAACAAGCTTTTACCCCGAGTAACAAACACACAAAAAATGTCCACTGTTTATTATTATTATTAAAAAAAAATACTGACAGCACTCCTTATAAAACAAATTACTTCATGTTCAATAAACTGTGCGTATGACTGACAAATTCGCACCATTTAGGACAAAAAATATATTTTCGTGTATATTGCCTTACAAAAACTTAAGTACCAACTATTTACTTGGAGAATACTGAGTATGTATGACGCGCAGGTGGGGTCAATAACCCGTCGTGTACGATACTGACACGAATGTGTTTACTTGGCGCACAGAGTAAACAAACAGACAGTGAGGGGGTGGGGGTTTGTCCAGGGTGACGGAGACCAGAGAGGCCTTGATATCCCTCTAATAATACCCCCACCTCAGCACCACCACCAAACCACCCCACCTACCAAGTACACCCTGTACCACCACCACCACATAGAGCAGCTCAATAGGCACCATTAAACTCACTATTGACACCATCTGCAACCTACTGTACCTCAAGAGATGGACAAACTGACAGACAAAAGACACAGACACATTGATAGAGAGATAAGGAGAGAGATGGACACATGACATTCGAGAGCCCGGATGACACTGCGCCTGGTGAGTCGCCGGGTAAGTCGCGTGGAAATTTTGGCGATGGATGCGTCCTGTGACATGAACGGAAAAGTCATAACTACTGGCGACTCAGTTAATCTAACATCAAAGTGGTCACTGGCTCTTCCTCCTCCACCTGTTGTTAATATATTCCATGTTCTCATTTCCCTTTCCAACCACACCTCGCTCAAACCATTTGTCATGGGTTGCGTTAGGCTTACCCACGCAACCAACGCCAAAGTTTGTTTTACTAGAGATAAGACGCCCGGCGAGGCATAACTGGGACATGTATTTTTCAATTAGTGTATGTTAGCCAGCCTTTAGGGGGGGTGGACAGTGAAACAGTGTTGTACTGTTCATCGCTTCACACCCAAAAACCTCATTTTAAGTAGTATCCCCTGAGCCATGGGTTAGTTAAGAAGTCGTTCCCATCCTCTCCCTCCTGAAAGGGAGCGGGACACCACACCACACAGAGTCCTCCACCGCCACTCAGTCCTGTGGACCATGATCGACACGAGACTAAGCGTGTTAACCTAGGTTGTTATCCCCGTGGAAATATTAGGTGTGGATGCCTGGTTGCAACAAGAGCAATCCAGGCTGGCCTATCAAACCTACAGTAAATGGTTAATTAATTCACGCTTACAGAGTTCTCCTGCACGACACCCGTCTACAGTGACCGTGATCGACACGAGACTAAGTGTGTTAACCTAGGTTTGTTATCCCCGTGAAAATATCACGTGTGGAAGCCTGGTTGAGACAAAAGCAATCCAGGCTGGCCTATTGCACCTAAATGGTTAATTCAAGTCACGCTTACCAGTTCTCGTTGCTGGGACAACAGTCTAGTGACTGTCAGTGACGCGAGACTATGTGTGGTAACCCAAGAGTACTTTTTGTTGTTATGGCCGTGGAAAGAAGTTTTTGTGATGAAGCCTGGTTGTAACAAAAGCAATCCAGGCTCGCAGTAAATATATCACTTGAAGAATTAAGGCTCTGTTAAGTCATACCACAGTAGAGTAATCACATGTGTCCCCAAGTTGGAAATTCCCTGTTTTAGAAGATTAATTTTATTACAGCGTGAACGTGAGCGAATCATATATCCATGCAAATTGTAAATCATTGTATGGAAGCTTGACAAATACATGTAAGTGCAATTATCTGCCCGTATCTGTGATCCTATCTTATTATTACTAAAGGTAATGACTGATTGGTTATGACAAAGTATAACCAATAACTTAGATAGATGTTGGAAATTAAATGAATTCATTAAATCATCATTTATCAAGTATAAATCATGGAATGTCGAGTGGTGGAGTGAACTTCTACGTAGATACGCCATAATCTCCTGTAAGTAATCAGTGTGAAAGTATCGAACTCTACGGTAAGAAATAAGAAATACGACATATTATTATCTTTATATAATATAATCCACTCTTATACCACCGACTCACCCAAAACCATGACACCATTCACTGACCACAACGCTCCTCTCTCTTCGCTTTCTCTCCTCTTTTGAATTTTGCAGCGGACAGCAGCTAGTTTATTGTGCACCCTATACTCATCCTGTGAGCGGTAGCGCAGAAAGGGTTAGAGTTAGAGGCCGCAAAGGGTGTTTATCATAGCCCATGCAGTGGTCAGAATATTATGGTAGTGTGTGTTACAGAGTGTTTCCAGTACAATGTTTGTTTAGTTCGGTACACCAAAGTTTGCTTAGGCACTAAATGCGAAGTGTGGATACAGCTTTAGTATATCAGCTATCTTGCCACCAGAGATAAAGTGTTGTGCCATTGCATACACAGTGTGCTTTGACCTGTGTGGCCATATGTCTGGCCGCACACTTTACATTTAGTTTTGTTCTCTTCTGCTTGAGGGATATACTACCAAAGGTACTTACAAGTGGTTACATCATGTAATCTTATCATGGTAAACAATGGATTGACTAGTGTCTGTTTCTACTTGTCTACTGGCTTTAAGTTATGAGTATCCGTCACACACCCGCCGCCAGTGTTTACCAAACGTCCGCCTTCCTCACTGCCGACGACGCTCTTGCTTGTCCAAACTCAGTGTACCCCGGCCACTGGTGCTGGCTGGGTGGCTGAGTCTTGACGCTCCTGCAGTCAACCCTCTCAAAAGGTCTTCATTATCTAATCCTAATTCAATTAATATATGAGCGTCGTTTTTTTTCTATTTTTGGCGCCATTTTGTTTCCTACAGCCTGTCAGTTGCCTTATTTACTTTATCCCTAAAATCTTTGTTGGACATAGTTAATGGATCGTTAATTTTATTGCTATGATCTGATTCTTAAGACTGTCGTCACTTGTTGCCTCCACCATCTTGGGTACCTGTAGTGTCATAGAGCCAATTCTCCGTCACCTTCCTCGCACGCTGTTAATCTTTCATGAATAACCCGGACAAATTATAATTCTAGTTATTGCCTTCCAGATGGGCTACCTCACTCTCATGCCCCTGTCACGACCATCGTCATCCCATGCCACCTTACTACCTATAAAAACCAGCTGACATGTCAAGGTATCTTAATTTTTAACGAATCTTACTCACCCAGGTGTCCAGGGTAACAAAAACAGGTTTGCCTTCAAAACTCATGAACAATAAACCTGAAGTCCTTTCCCAGTCAAACTACAGGTCTAAACGAGCCTCCCCGCCCCGCCCCGCCAGCCCATTGCAGGCAACAATAACTTGGCTGATCGGGACATCACTTTATAAGCTTGGTGTAGAGTCAGTTGTAGAACAAGCTGGAATTAGTTGGAGCCCATGGACTCACCCGATGGTAAAATTCAGGCAAACAAGTGTGTCCAGGTCTCCTTGGCACCAGTCTGGTTAGGTTAGGTAAGGTTACATCAGGTCAGTTCACATTAAGTTAAATTACGGTCGATTAGGACACGTTACACAGGGTAAAATTACTGTAGCTTAGGTTAATTTATATAATTTTAAGTTAGGTTCCTTACTTTTTTTTAAACAGGGATTAGCCCACCCGGGCACAGGTCACTGACCCACATCGGGGCCTGGGTGGGGGGGGGGATGTAACAATAATAATAATAATAATAATAATAGTAGTAGTAGTAGTATTAGTAGTAGTAGTAGTAGTAGTAGAATGTCGATCAAGGCAGCTTCACTCCGCTAGTGTTCACAACCTCTGGTGGGATGGGCCCAAGCGCAAGATGTTTCTACGCCAGACTCGCGGAGCTGATCTCCGAACAGAAGCAGCAACCCAGAAGTTATGTCACAGCCTGGATGAGATGTCGACTGTCCTTCTCTCTCCTTCGGTCGGCTTTGCTCTGCCTCAGGGGAACGAGAGCTTCTGCCCCTACTCCGTCAACTGCTGCAGATATCGACTATGAGGCTACAGTCACCGAATGCCGCATCGATCTGCGGCTCAACTAATTTAACACAGATAGGATAGTTGCTTATGTATTAGGATAGTTAATATTAAGGTAAATAAATGGTGGCGAAGGTGTGGCTATTGGGGGAGGCTGGAGGCCAAGTAGTAGTAGTAGTAGTAGTAGTAGTAGTAGTAGTAGTAGTAGTAGTAGTAGTAGTAGTAGTAGTAGGGTACCACCCTAACGCCAGCAAATCCTTCCTCATCGTGAAGCCAGATCATTATGATCGGGCTGTGGAGGTTTTCGGCGAAAGTGAGGTTAAAATAACTAAGGACGGCCAAAGACATCTAGGCGCAGTAATTGGCACTACGGACTTCAAGACCCAGTACGTAGGGGGAAAGGTGAACGAGTGGGTTAGCGAAATCCATGCTCTATCGGAGATTGCTAACACAGAGCCACATGCAGCCTTTGCAGCATTCACACATGGAGTCAAGCATCGTTGGAACTACCTGATGCGTACCATCCCTGAGATCCGACCCCTCCTCCACCCTTTGGAAGAAGCAATCAGTGTCAAGTTCATTCCCAAACTAGTGAAACACCACGACTTAACCCCAGTAGAAAGAACGCTAACACTTCCACCAAGACTGGGAGGATGGGACTAACTAATCCAGAGGGAAGTTGCTGACTCTGAACATCAAAATTCACTTAAGCTCACGGCAGCCCTCACTGACCACATAATAGCCCAGAATGCAACAGGGGAAGTGGACACCAGCGAAGTTAATAAGATCCGTAGGTCCATTACAACAGATCGGCAGCACTGCCAAAATGACATGTTGCAGCAACTATTGCTGCTGGTTCCAGAAAATTTGACAAAAAAAAGTAGCTATAGCGCAGGAGGTGGGCGCCTCGAACTGGCTAACTACGTTACCGATAAGGGCAAATGGTTTCAGCCTTAACAAACAAGAATTTACAGATGCCATTGCTCTAAGGTACGGTTGGCCAGTAGATGGTTTGCCCTCCCAATGCGTGTGTGGCTATTCCTATGATGGCGATCACGCCATGGTTTGCAAGAAGGGGGGCTTCATATGCATGAGGCATGACGAGGTAAGGGATCTCACAGCAAATATGTTGAAGGAAATCTGCCGGGACGTCATGGTAGAACCGACCCTCCTTCCACTGGATGGCGAGATCCTCCAACACAGGACTTCAAACACATCTAACGAAGCCCGTGTGGACGTCGGTGCTCGAGGATTCTGGACGCGGGGACAGCGAGCTTCTTCGACATCAGGATTTTTTGATCCATGGCCGTTTCACCGTAACCTAGCTCTCGATGCTGCACATAGGAAGAACGAGAACACTGACAAGAAGGGCATATGGGGAGAGAATTCAAATGTCGATCAAAGCAGCTTCCTCCGCTTCGTTCACAACCTCTATTAGGATGGGCCCCAAGCACCCAAAGATGTTCTACGCCAGACTCATGGAGCCCCAATCTCCGAACGAAGCAACAGCCCAGAAGTTATGTCACAGCCTGGATGAGATGTCGACTGTCCTTCTCTCTTCTTCGGTCGGCTTTGCTCTGCCTCAGGGGAACGAGAGCTTCTGCCCCTACTCCGTCAACTGCTGCAGATATCGACTATGAGGCTACAGTCACCGAATGCCGCATGGATCTGCGGCTCAACTAATTTAACACAGATAGGATAGTTTCTTATGTATTAGGATATTTAACATTAAGGTAAATAAATGGTGGCGAAGGTGTGGCTATTGGGGGAGGCTGGAGGCCACGTTCTAAAAAAAAAAAAAAGTATTAGTAGTAGTAGTAGTAGTAGTAGTAGTAGTAGTAGTAGTAGTAGTAGTAGTAGTAGTAGTAGTAGTGGCAATATAGTATAGTAGTAGTAGTAGTAGTAGTAGTAGTAGTAGTAGTAGTAGTAGTAGTAGTAGTAGTAGTAGCAATATAGTATAGCAGCAGTAGTAGTATAATTTCTTAAAATCATCATCATTTACCTGTAGTACCATCACTATTTAACTCATAAAGAATAAACAAAAGTTATTACCCCTATACAATAAAACAAAAGTTCTCCATAAAAAAAAAACCCCAAGAGTTCTCCTACAGTGAAATATATATAAACAAAATATAAAATTATCTCCAAACTGTAGCGCAAAATGTCACGGATCCCAACAAAACGCAGCTCAGAATCTATTTAGTACAACATTGACACAACTAATCTGACAAAGCCGAGGTTTATTTGTTGTTTTGTAGCATACAGTATTAGTTGATGTTCTGTGATGTGTGAATACGTTTAACACACACACACACACACACACACACACACACACACATGGGCAAACACAACAAAAACAGGCACACAAATAAAAAAAATAAGCACAAGTAAAAAGAAAAACTAGAAAGTCCTTAAAAGAGACCAGGAAACACAGGTAACAGCTCGTCTTCTTTAGTATAGGAGGGAGGGTCAAGCAGCATTCAACCGTATGTTAGTTATCCTCCAGGGTATAACAGCTTTACCTCACCCCCTACCTCCTCCTCCTCCACTCATACCTCACACGCCATATATCACTTATACCTCACCCTCCACCCACCCATACCTCGCACTCATACTCCATCTCACACTCCACCCACAACTCATTCCTGTACTGGCATTAATCAATCTTAATTTTACTCAATTATTCACCATTTCATTAAGTTATTACCTCATCAACATTCAAATTTTTCCAGTGTTAATTTTCCTCAAATTCTATAAACTCAAATCACTAACACAACATTAAGTTAATGATTAAGTAAAAATATACAGAAATACAGTGAAACCTCCATCTAACGAACTATAGAGATGAAAGTCCGCTATATCGAGGGTCCATTATAACCCCCCCCCCTCCCCTCCGTTATATGGAAGTTTTCATTAAAGTCAAATTAAATATAAATTCCTTTTCTTATTCACAAAATATTCTCCAATCAAAGTAAATTAAAATATATATCGATTCAAGTTATAATATTCACCAAACGATCTTTTAACTTTTCATCAATATTTATACTTTTATTTACCTGAAAGTATCAAAAAAATAGAGGAGCAAAGTTTATAATATTTTACTATGAGAAGAAATAAACCATATCTGTACTTTGTGAAAATATATGAAATTCAGGTATTTTTATTTTTGTTATTTTCCCTCTTGGTCAACCTCACACTTAAATGGGAAAAGGAATAGTTTTAGATAGATAGATAGATAGAAAAATAGATAGATAGATAGATAGATAGATAGATAGATAGATAGATAGATAGACCATATGTTACAGTAGGAATCACTAGGAAAGATCCAAGTAACACAAGGGAGAGATAAAAAAAAATAACTGGGTGAATTTCAATGTTTGGCAACAGGGAAACAAGTTCCTTAACTCGAACACAAACTCCTACAGCTGCGGTACGATACTTTCAACACATGGCCGGCAGCACACTCCTACCAACCACACTGCCAGACGTATGATGATCCTTGTAAATCTTGCTATCTTGTTATTTTAACCACATAATCACTGACAAATGTTGTATCCTAGTTGACTTTAAATGGATAGTTAAGCCTAAATGAATTATTACGCCTATGGGACCAAAATTCAGTGTTGTTGTTTTTTACTACGGTGTATTATTATTATTGTGTCAATGATGTGTGTGTTCCTCCCCCCCCTCTAGGAACCATATTGCGGTCAGTCTAATTGTTTGTTAGAGAGAGAGAATATAGAGAACATAATATCGACAGGCCAGTCACGACTCGCCAGTTACGCCTCCAGAGTGGGGGAGGGCAGATGTCTGGGTCAGTTAGTTAGTTTTTTTTTCTCCCAGTTTCTCAAATCATTATTTCAGAAAGTAATTAACAACTGACCGACAGCCTGGGGTAGTGGGGTTCATAAGACGATTAAGTACTGGGATTAGTATATACAGTACCAGGATTAGATTGGGATTAGTATATACACACATACACATCCAACCAAACACACACTTCCACCTCTACATACAACCTTACACACACAGACACAACCCTACACACACATAAACACACATACACACAACCCTACACACACACACACACACAGCACGAACCTACAACCCTACACACACACACACACGGAGCCACAACCCACACACACACACAGACACACACATACACACAACCCTACACACACACACACACACATTTGAACCTACAACCCTACACACACACAGACCAACCCTACACACATAAACACACATACACACAACCCTACACACACACACACACACACAGCCCGAACCTACAACCCTACACACACACACAGACACAACCCTACACACACACAAACACACATACACAACCCCACACACACACACACACACACAGCTGAACCTACAACCCCTACACACACAAACACACATACACACAACCCTACACACACACACACACACACACACAGCCCAGACCTACAACACTACACACACTGTAGACACAACCCTACACACACACAAGCACACACATACACACACAACCCTACACACACACACACACACAGAGCCCGAACCTACAACCCTACACACACACACACAGACACAACCCTACACACACACACACACACAAACACACATGCACACAACCCTACACACACACACACACACACAGCCCGAACCTACAACCCTACACACACACACACACAGCCGAACCTACAACCCCTACACACACACACACACAGCCCGAACCTACAACCCTACACACACACAGACACAACCCTACACACACATAAACACACATACACACAACCCTACACACACACACAGCCCAGACCTACAGCCCACACACACACAGACACAACCCTACACACACAAGCACACATACACATACACACACACACACACACTGGCCAAGACCTACAACCCTACACACACACAGACACAACCTACACACACACACAAACACACATACACACAACCACACACACACACACACACACACAGCCCGAACCTACAACCCTACACACACACAGACACAACCCTACACACACACAAACACACATACACACAACCCTACACACACCTCCCCACAAACACCAATAGCTACTGTACCGCCTTACCAGCACCTCAGACTGCGGGGAATAACAGCTGAACATGTAAACAAACTGATAATATTTATTTCAGTATTCCTCACAAATTTAACGGGTAATATTTTATACTCACTCTTGGCGCATACAAATTCGTACGGTAAGTTTTTTTTCTTTTATTGAATTATCGAGTTTTTTCGTTCGCAGGGGAGTTGTTTTATTTTGTATGTTGGATTTAAAGCTCAAGTAAATAAATTAATAACAAAAAACAACAATAATAATAATAATAATGATAATAATAATAGAACTAAAAATAATAGTACAGATAATATAAATTAAAACGATAATAATAATAACAAACAACAATAATGATAAAACTGTAGTAGTAATAATAATAATAACAGTAACAATAAGACGGTAATAATGTACCACGTCTCTAATATCAAAGTGTGCCACACGACCACACAATTCCGGGTCACCTGAAAATTAGCTCACCCAGCTTATTTCACGTTAACATTAACTGCTCTCTCTCTCTCTCTCTCTCTCTCTCTCTCTCTCTCTCTCTCTCTCTCTCTCTCTCTCCAAACAGTATACGAACATTCAAACAAGATTAAACACAGGTAGTACTCTCTCTCTTTCTCTCGTGACTGAAACACACACACTCTCTCCCTCTCTCTCTCTCTCTCTCTCTCTCTCTCTCTCTCTCTCTCTTTAAAACCTCTCTCCGAAGCCCAAACTACAGGAGCCAACAGACCTCGTGAGCCAGAAGGCTTGATCATCCAACACAGACGACACATCCACAAGTTCCTCAGGTAAACTATATCATATTAATATATAAGTCAATATATACAGTACAGGTGATTAATTATTAAGACTTACTTCGAGTGATTGGTCTTGTCCCATTAGATTGATTGAAGATCAGCTGAAGATTAGCCATTCTAGTTTATTTCACCTAACCTAACCTACCCGAACCTAACCTAGGATAAACTAAACTAACCCAATCTAACCTAACGTAAAATAATATAACTTAACCCAACCTAGACTAATCAAACCTAGTCCAACTTAATCTAACCAAATTGAATCTATCATAACTTGACTTAACGTGACATAATCCAACCTAACCTGACACCCCCAGGCAGCGTTTTGTTAAAAGAGTATTATTGATGTTAATGTTAAAATATATTACTTAAGATGTTGCTAATGTTAAAAACTATTATTTAATGCTGATGTTAAAATATATTACTGATGTTGTTAATGTTATAATTCACTACAACGCCTCGAACAACTAATGTCTTTTAACCACGTAGTTCAGGTTAGTTAACACATACACTAACTGTTCACCTGAGTTCATTAATTCATGACTGCCTTAAGGGTAAACTGACCTACATTAGAGAGGAGGAGAGCAACAGGTGGAGGAGATAGATAAAAACACGTGGGTGAGAAGGCTGAGAGGGGAGAGGGGAGAGGGGAAGGGGGAGAGGAGGGGGAGGAAGGAGAGGGGAGTCAGGGAACACACAGGTGAGGAGGGTCTCAATTAAAGGGGATGATCCAAGAAGGAGGTCAATTGGGCCCCTGTGATAATAGGCCCTGACCTGACTTGACCTGACCTAACCTAACCAAACATAATTTATTTTAAACGTAATCTAACCAAAAGTAACCTTACCTAATCTATTCTAAACATTCTTAACCTGACTTAACCAAAGTGAACCTAACCAAGTGTAACCTAACCTAACCCAAGCGAATTTAACCTAGGTCAGGGGTCATTTAAGACTGGGGCCCATCTGACCCTTAACTATTACAAGAGAAAGACGACCTATGTTGAACGAGATAAAAAATAAATAAAAACACTTGGAATATTAACACAAACAAAGGCTGACCAGTCACTGAAGTTGAT
>NW_024724482.1:0-2500 GCF_018991925.1 Homarus americanus
ATTGTTTGGTGGTGGTGGTGGTGGTGGTAGGTGTACAAGTGTGTGGTGGTGGTGACAGGTGTACAAGTGTGTGGTGCTGGTGGTGATAGCAATATGGTGATGATGGTATTGGTGGTACAAGAGTGTGTGTGTGTGGTGATGATCGTACTAGCCAATATGGTAATAGTGGTAGTAGTGGTAGTAGTGGTAGTGGCAATATGGTAATAGTGGTAGTAGTGGTAGTGGCAATATGATAATAGTGGTAGTAGTGGTAGTGGCAATATGGTAATAATTAGTAGTAGTGGTAGTGGCAATATGGTAATAGTGGTAGTAGTGGTAGTGGCAATATGGTAATAGTGGTAGTAGTGGTAGTGGCAATATGATAATAGTGGTAGTAGTGGTAGTGGTACAAATTAGGATGATGATGCAACTACAACCACCACCACCACTACTACCACTACCACCATCGGGCCAGGCCATGAAGGAAGGGTGGGAATGGAGGGGTTGGTAGGTAGGTAGGTAGGGAGAGAGGGAGGGAACGAACTAGGAAGGCCACAGCAGCTAGCAATACACACAGCAACCTACCCTATTGATTCCTGTTGCCATGCCTTGCCAAACTTTCTATACCTGCATATATAATTTATATATATACACACACACACACACGCACACGCACACACACACACACACACGCACACGCACACGCACACACACACACACACACACACACTTAATTTATGACGCACATGGGTTGACTGGCAGCATAAGTGAATGGGAAATGTGTTTATATATATATATATATATATATAGATTGTGTATATATTTATAGCTCTCAGGATTTATATATGTAGTTTCGTGTTTTTTTGTTGTTTGTAATGAAAGGTGAGAATTTATTTGTACAGGTATGTTAGGTGATTGATTGAAGTAAGGTGAGGTGTGAGGGGGGGGTTGTGGTTTATTTAGTTGTTGAATTTATTGTTTAGGCTGTAGAATGATGTATTTTTCGTGTGTGTGTGTGTGTGTGTGTGTGCATTTGGGGAATGGAGGAGGGACTGGTGGTAAGAGGGAGGAGGAGGAGGAGGGGAGGGGGTAGAGATGGTGGTGGTAGGAGAGGGGGGGGAGGGGAAGGGAGAGGGAGGGGTAGTGGTAGTGGTGGTGGTGGTGGTTGTGTTAAAAAAAATGGTGATCCACAGATACCCAGAGAAAACTCGACCTAAAGTATTAGAGTCATAGAGTTGAGAATTGCTCGTCTTCACCGCCATATCAGTTAATAGATAGATGATAACCCTGGACTACGTTACTTGCCAAACTCACCCTTATGAGCGTCAACTATAAGGGTCAATATTGTCTACCTGAGTTATCAATTTATTCACCCTTATGGACTGAGTTGAATGTATGCCTGAGATTTTTTTTGAGGGGTTAAAGTTATTCACCCTTATGGTCAGACTCAGTAAGGGTGAATATTATGTGCATCAAGAGTCGTTTTGGAATTCACCTTTATGCCCTATATCAGTAAGGGTGAATATTCCTCGGTCGTAGCTCGGGGTACCTTTAAAGAGGGATATTATTTGGTCTTTAAGGTGACGTTAGGGGAATTTTACCCTTAGGTTGGGGGTTCTAAGGGTCATCATTGAATGGGGGGTGGGAGAGGAGGAGGAGGAGGGGGTGTTGACGTAAACAGGACTGTGAGGCGTTGAGAGAGAGAGAAGGCCAACAGTAGATACATTGGCCTAAAAAGTCGTTAGTGTGGTAAGTGGGGCCTAAATTGCATTGTGTAGTTGTTAAGGAAGCTGTCACTTATGACCAGAAGGAGGGAGGAGGAGAAGGCGCGTTGACAACCTGATTGAAGGAGGGAGAGAGGGAGGAATGTTAACACCCTGAAGGAAAGGAGGGAGAAAAGGAAGGAAGGAGAGAGATAGAGAGGGAGGAAGAGGTAGAAGGAGAGAGAGAGGGAGGGAGAGGTAGAAGGAAAGAGAGAGGGAGGGAGAGGTAGAAGGAAAGAGAGAGGGAGGGAGAGGTAGAAGGAGAGAGAGAGAGAGGGAGGGAGGGAGGGGTGTTGACAGTAAGACCCACCTACCCATGGGCCAAGGTAAACACTGCCTTGTATGGGTGTGTGTGTATACCTGTGAACATCTCTTACTGATGCTGCCGCTGTTGTTGTGGCCGTCTGTGTGTGTTAGTTGGTGTTAAGATGAAGGAAAAGTAGGTTAGGTTAGGTTAGGTTAGGTTAGGGTAGGGTAGGGTTGGTTAGGTTAGTGTTGGGTTAGGGTAGGTTAGTGTTGGGTTAGGTTAGGGTAGGTTAGTGTTGGGTTAGGTTAGGAGTAGGTTAGTGTTGGGTTAGGGTAGAGTTAGTGTTGGAGTTGGAAGTTAGGGTAGGATTAGTGTTGGAGTTAGGTTAGGGTGGAGTTGAGTATTTGGGTTGGTGGAATTTAGGTTAGTGTTGGGTTAGGTTACGTTAGAGTTACGTTAGGTTAAATTAAGTAAGGTTAGGTTAGGTTTCTTAGTATACATAAAAATATAT
>NW_024724483.1:0-2702 GCF_018991925.1 Homarus americanus
TCGGAAAGTAGATAATTCCCATTTTATGATACAAATTCCTGCTATGATATCTATTTGGAAATTTGTTATCTAACCAACTTTCCCGGAAAGTAGATATTTCCATTTTTTATGATAAAATTTCCGTTTCTATGATAATCTATTTTCGAAAGTTGTTTATCTAACCAACTTTCGCGGAAAGTAGATATTTCATTTTTATGATACAAATTTCCTGTTTTCTATGATAATCTATTTTCGGCAAATTTGGTTATCTAACCAACTTTCCCGGAAAGTAGATATTTCCCATTTTTTATGATACAAATTTCCTGTTTTCTATGATATCTATTTTCGGCAAATTTGGTTATATAACCAACTTTCCCGGAAAGTAGATATTATTCCATTTTTATGATACAAATTTCCCGTTTTATGATAATCTACTTCGCAAAATTAGGTAATATTTCCAAAAATTCGAAAATCTATTCCCCAAAAATCGATAATCTACTTTCTCCTAAAGTAGAAAATCTATCTAATTTTCGGAAAGTAGATAACCAACTTTCCCGGAAAGTAGATATTTCCATTTTTATAATACAAATTTCCTGTTTCTATGATAATCTATTTTCGGAAAGTTGTTTATCTAACTAACTTCGCGGAAAGTACATATTTCCCATTTTATGATACAAATTTCCTTGTTTCTATGATATCTATTTTCGGCAATTTGTTATTCAACCAACTTTCCCGGAAAGTAGATATTTCCCATTTTTATGATACAAATTTCCTGTTTTATGATAATCCATTTTCGAAAGTTGTTTATCTAACCAACTTTCGCGGAAAGTAGATATTTCCAATTTTTATGATACAAATTTCCTGTTTTCTATGATATCTATTTTCGGAATTATCTAACCAACTTTCCCGGAAAGTAGATATTTCCCATTTTGTGATAAATTTCCCGTTTTATGATAATCTATTTCGGAAAATTTGGTTATCTAACCAACTTTCCCGGAAAGTAGATATTTCCATTTTTGTGATACAAATTTCGTTTTCTATGATAATCTACTTGCAAATTAGGTAATATTTCCCAAAATTCGAAAAATCTATTCCCCGAATCGATAATCTACTTTCCCGAAAAGTAGAAATCTATCTACTTTCGGGAAAGTAGATAACCAACTTTCCCGGAAAGTAGATATTTCCCATTTTTTGATACAAATTTCCTGTTTTCTATGATAATCTATTTTCGAAAGTTGTTTATCTAACCAACTTTCGCGGAAAGTAGATATTTCCCATTTTTATGATACAAATTTCCTGTTTTTATGATAATCTATTGCAAATTTGGTTATCTAACCAACTTTCCCGGAAAGTAGATATTTCCATTTTTATGATACAAATTTCCTCTGTTTCTATGATAATCTATTTTCGGAAAATTTGTTTAAACTAACTTTCTGAAAGTAGATATTTCCCATTTTTGTGATACATTTCCCGTTTCTATGATAATCTACTTCGCAAAAATTAGGTAATATTTCCAAAATTCGAAAATCTATTCCCAGAAAATCGATAATCACTTTCCCGAAAAGTAGAAAATCTATCTACTTTTCGGGAAAGATAACCAACTTTCCCGGAAAGTAGATATTCCATTTTTATGATACAAATTTCCTGTTTTTCTATGATAATCTATTTTCGAAAGTTGTTTATCTAACCAACTTTCGGAAAGTAGATAATTCCCATTTTTTATGATACAAATTTCCTGTTTTATGATAATCTATTTTCGAAATTTTCGTTATCTAACCAACTTTCCCCGGAAAGTAGATATTTCCCATTTTATGATAAAATTTCCCGTTTTCTATGATAATCTATTTCGGAAAGTTGTTTATCTAACCAACTTTCGCGGAAAGTAGATATTTCCCATTTTTATGATACAAATTTCCCGTTTCTATGATATCTATTTTCGGCAATTTGGTTATCTAACCAACTTTCCGGAAAGTAGATATTTCCCATTTTTATGATACAAATTTCCTGTTTATGATAATCTATTTTCGGCAAATTTGGTTATATAACCAACTTCCCGGAAAGTAGATATTTCCCATTTTTATGATAAATTTCTTGTTTCTATGATATCTATTTTCGAAAGTTGTTTATCTAACCAACTTTCGCGGAAAGTAGATATTTCCCCATTTTTATGATACAAATTTCTGTTTCTATGATAATCTACTTCGCAAAATTAGGTAATATTTCTTCCCAAAAATCTATTCCGAAAAATCGATAATCTTATTTCCGAAAAGTAGAATCTATCTACTGGAAAGTAGATAACCAACTTCCGGAAAGTAGATATATTCCCCATTTTTTATAATACAAATTTCCCGTTTTCAGATATCTATTTTCGGGAAAGTTATTTATCTAACTAACTTTCGCGGAAAGTACATATTTCCCATTTTATGATACAAATTTCCCGTTTTATGATAATCTATTTCGGCAAATTTGGTTATCTAACTAACTTTCCCGGAAAGTAGATATTTCCCATTTTTATGATACAAATTCCGTTTTCTATGATATCTATTTTCGGCAAATTTGGTTATCTAACCAACTTTCCCGGAAAGTAGATATTTCCATTTTTTATGATACAAATTTCTGTTTCTATGATAATCTATTTTCGAAAGTTGTTTATCTAACCAACTTTCGCGGAAAGTAGATATTTCCCATTTTTGTGATACAAATTTCCTGTTTTATGATAATCT
>NW_024724484.1:0-5000 GCF_018991925.1 Homarus americanus
TATATATATATATATATATATATATATATATATATATATATATATATATATATATATATATATATATATATATATATATATTTCATTAGCCCATTAAAGCCGGCCTTGTGTGAAATATAACAGAGTCTAGGACTGCTTTTGTATCCTGGTGGTCCAGAGGTAGCGTTCCCCGGTCACAGTCATGGGCTCGTGGGCCGTGGGTTCGAATCCTGCCGGGTTGAGGTGTTGATTGTATGTAGAAGTCCGCGTGCATTATTGGGCTATTGAAATATATATGGATCCTCGCGTTTCGAAGCCGGATTTGGTAAAACGTTACTCAGGCCACCTACATGATACGGGTAGTCCCCATTAGAGGTTCAAGGCGCCATAAGCTCGTTGAACAGGCTTTGTGTGAAATATAACAGAGTCTAGGACTGCTTTTGCATCCTGGTGGTCCAGAGGTAGCGTTCCCCAGTCACAGTCATGGGCTCATGGGCCGTGGGTTCGAATCCTGGCGGGTTGAGGTGTTGATTGTATATATATATATATACACAGTGAACCCTCACTTTACGCCGTTAATTGAACCCACGGCGGCCCGCGTAAAATGAGAAACGCGTAAAGTGAACAACATAACAAATGGGATTAATTGAAATAGAGACCGGGCCGACCCCTAAACTCCACTTTTTCCCGACACAATACTTTATGATGGTATTCACACACACATAATTTAGAAGGGAACAATCAATAAGAGAATAATAAACTGAAGGTTAGGTTAGAAAAAAAAAGTTTTGGTTAATACTTACGTTAGTAAAAGAGATGGGTTGGCGTAGGGGAATGGAGGCTGGTTCCGAGGCAGAGGGCAGGCTACTGGCCCTCAGGTGAGTCTTCATCGGTGTCATCCACACTTACTAGTGCCTCCCTGACAAATCCCTCAAAGTCATCATCACTGTCTCTGCCTCTCTCACTATCACTGGCTTGGGCTGGCTGTGGTGGGTTGCGGGCGAAGAACTCTGTTATGCTTTGCTGACGGCTGGTGTTTATGTTGTCGTGATAAACCTTGATGTAGGGCTCCATAGTCTGCAACAGCTGGGTAGTGAAGATTTCATACCTGTTAGCGTCAGGGTCGTCGGAAAGGAGGAGCTTGACTTTCTCAATACACTCGATGGCACCCCTAACATTACTGTGGGATAAGCGGTGTTCTTCTTGGGATGACGCACCACCTGCCTCTTCACTGACGTCATCATCATCTACCATCTCGTCGGTAGTCACATCAGGATCCCTTATCACCTCCAGGATGTCGTCGTTGGTGGTCTCGGAGAAGCCTGCAGCTGTAACACTCTGCGCAGCTTCTCTGACAAGGTCCACTGCTACTGCAACAGACTGAACCTCACCAGTCACAGGTTGACTCTGCCTCCCACCTGGGATACCTTGCAACACATGTCTCCATGCGTGACAAACAGTTGCTACAGACAGCTGATCCCATGCCTCCACCAAGAAGTCCACAGCTTTCTTGACGTTGAATGTTCTCCAGAATTGTTTCAAAAGTACTTCTTGCTCTGCCAACTGTTGATCCTCGTCGTCTGCGCTCTTGCTATCGGTGTTGGTGTCACTCAGGTTACGCAACTCTTCCTTGGTGTTGGTGTAGTCGTTCAGGAGCTTGAATTTTTTAGCAGAGAATGCAGCTTTTACATTACAGATCATTTCTTGGTCCATGGGCTGTATTATAGACGTAATGTTGGGAGGAAGGAAGACCACTTTTACGTTGGGGTGACGATCTAACAGTACGGACGAGTGTCCTGGTGCGTTGTCAAGCAGCAATAAAATCTTGAATGGCACATTCTGTTGCTAACAGAATTTCTTCACATCGGGAACGAAACAGTCATCAAACTAGGAGAGGGACAGAGTAGAGAACATCTACGCCTTAAGTGCGGTCAGCCAGTGGACATTTAGCATGGTCATGTCCATGCTCTTGCAGGCGTGCAGCTTGCGTGCTGTGTGGATCACCGATAACTTGAGCTTACAGGTACCGGAGGCATTGGTGGTAAACAGGACGGTGATGCGCTCCTTCTGCAACTTCCTGCCCCGACACTTGCTGGCATTCTTCACAACGAAGGTCTTGGAAGGTAGCTTTTTCCAAAAAAGATCAGATTCGTCTTTGTTAAACACCTGGTCGTTAGTGTACTGTCCTTCCTCCATAATCTCCATAAAAACGGAGGAAATTCCCTAGCCGCAACACGGTCAGCACTCGCTTCTTCACCACCAATGATGATATTGGTGATCTTGTTCCTCTTCTTAAACCTCTGTAACCACCCAGAGGAAGCATTAAAGGGTTTGGGCTCTGTAATTCCCATCCTTGGTGACACTGCAGCATACAGTTCACGTGTGTACTCCTTAACTGAGCGCGTGTCCACCGCCATGTTCCTTCGCGCCTGACGCACCAAGTAGCTCACAAGTAATTTTTCCGTCTTGAGAAGCACCTGGTTGTGGAAATACTTGATCATAGACGCACCTGTAGACTTTGTGATTTTCATGTGCTCCTTTATCTTGGCTGCATCCTTCTTAATTGTCCTGATCGTAGACTCGTTAACACCATGCTGGCGCGCGAGATCAACCTGTCTTGTTCCTTTCTCCAACTCTTGTATGATCTTATATTTGTTTTCGTAGCTTTAGGAACGTCGTGTCTTCTTTGGCTTAGGGCGGCTGAGTCCAGGTAATGCAAGGTTTCTTTGTGGTGGTGGTGGTAGTGGTCCGGTGGAAGCCATTCTTATGGAACAATGGATACCGATATACACGGTGTAGCCGGGAGGGGTGTAACTGATGCGGGTAGGTCAAGGGGCTTGAACGCTCCCGCGGCGGGGCACGTCATAGTACATTAAACCAATCACAGCTAGCTGGGAGGGAGGTAAGGATGCTTTGCCCAATCACAGTCTGCTACGTCATATGACGTTACCGATAACGCAACAAAGACATACACTGCGCAACCTACTCGCGCCGCTTACACAACATGGCGGATGGTGGGAGATGGCGGGAGGTTTGGATCCAAAAATGGCGAGGCGCGAGAGGACCGCCAAGCCGCTCTCCGCGTAAAGGGGTAACACACCGCGGAAAGTGAGCATTCCGTGTTCGGTAGGGTACAGCGTTGACTGTATATATATATATATATATATATATATATATATATATATATATATATATATATATATATATATATATATATATATATATATATATATATATATATATATATATATATATATATATATATATATATATATATATATATATATATATATATATATATTAGGGTGGTCCAAAACTATATGGTAAAAAATATAAGTAGTAATATATTGCCTCCACAAGCCTTAAAATTGTCCATTTGGTTCATAGATAAGGTCTGTAAAATTTTATCCATATTCATTAACATTTAGAGGTCAATCCATTTTGCATATTATACTTGTAGTGTAGGACTGAATTTTCTTGTCCGCATGATACAGTCTTAATATACACAACACATTATATTGGGTATATTTCAATGTATATAGGTACAGAGCAAGTGGGCGTAAGCAAGCAGCTGAAACAGACCGAAAATCATTTTCTCCAGATGAATCTCTTCTCCTACATTGGGACGGAAAACTCCTTCCTGACGTACAGAACACAACTGCTAGTCGCATTGCCATTGTGGTGACATTTAATGGACAAAAGAAGCTGCTAGGAGTACCCAAAAAAGAGAGAGAAACTGGAGAAGCACAGGCCGAAGCATGTTTGGAAGCAATTATATCATGGAATGTTGAGAAATTGGTTAAAGGACTTGTATTTGATACTACTGCTTCCAATACAGGATTACATCGTGGAGCATGTGTCCGCATTGAAGATGAACTGGAACAGGAACTTGTTTGGATAGCATGCAGACACCATGTGCTAGAAATTATGCTAAGCGATGTCTTCAGTTTGATCTGTGGGTCAACTGGAAGTCCTGAGACTATTCTGTTTAAGCGCTTCAAAAAGCAGTGGAGGTCCATTTCGCTCAATGACTTCATTCCAGCACCAGAAAGCATGTTTGAGGACCCAATGCTTCAAATTCTAAGGAAGGAGTTGCTTGAATATTTGCCAGTAGCCCTGCAGGATAATCAGCCACGAGATGATTATAGGGAGTTTCTAGAACTAGCTCTTTTGTTTCTTGGTGGACTGCCAAGTAGTAAGGTTTCCTTTCGAGTTCCTGGTCCTACACACCATGCAAGATGGATGGCAAAAGGAATCTATGCTCTCAAAATCTATCTGTTCAAACATCAATTCACATTATCAACACGGGAAGAAAACAATATCACACAACTGGCTTTGTTTGTGAGCATAATGTATGTGAGATTCTGGCATGAAGCACCAATGGCTGTTCGAGCTCCATTCAATGATTTGCAGCTAATGAAGGTTTTAAAGGAATATCCTCATGAGAAAGTTGCACACGCAGCACAAGCAGCAATTAGCCGACATCTCTGGTATCTATCAGAACATCTTATCGGTCTAAGCTTATTTGATGACAGGATCGATACTGAAACCAAGAAGAATATGGTACAAAACTTCCAGTGCCCAAAAAAACAGGACTTTTCAAGGCGTATTGTCCTATCTGATGAAACTCCTATCAGTAATGTGGCCTCATTTGTTACTGAGCGTACATTAGATATTTTTGATGTTCTTACACTAGATGGCAAAGAAAGAGCACAACTGTTCTTGAGTAAGGATCCCAAAACATGGAAAGACGATGAAGTGTTTATCACAATGAGAGATCGTGCGATAAATATGAAGGTAGTGAATGACAGCGCAGAGAGGGCAATTGCTCTCATAGAGCGTTATAATGAGTCTATAACGCAAAATGAGGACCAAAAGCAGTACCTTTTACAGGTTGTTGCAGCTCATCGCAAGAAGTTACCAACGGCAAGCAAAGCTGCTATGATGAAGGGATACAAATAAAGAATGTGTATTGGTGTTCTAGAGTTATTTAGTTTGTAATTTGTAAAACTTATAATTGT
>NW_024724485.1:0-7148 GCF_018991925.1 Homarus americanus
GGATGATGTGCGTTGAAATCCCCTCCTATGAGTGTGGCGTGGTCGGCGGCCGAAGCAAATAATTGAGTAACCTCCAGTGAGCCCCTTGGGTTCTTGTAGATGTTGTGAACAGTTAATTCCCGTTCTTGGAGGGTTACTTTGACGGCCTGTGTCTCGATGTTTTCCCCACATGGAAATTGCTGCGTGACATCAGCGGAGGGTATGCTTGACTTGACCAAGATCATACATCCTCTTGTTGACGCCTGCGTGAAATGCCTCCTGTATGTCTTGTAACCGCTGAATTTGAAACAGTGGTGTTCTTATAGAAGTGTTTCTTGTAGGAGTATGATGTCAAGCTTGTCCCTGGCTGCTGCTTCTTGTAGGAGGTGTTTCTTGTTTTTGATGCCCTGAGCATTCCATGTTAGGATGTTCAGGGTGCTGACGTTTTCCACCACTGTTTCATCGGGGACTTCTGGTGGTCCTCGATGGAGATGTCCAAGTTCGATTCCAACTGGATCAGGTCCATGTCTTCGTGTTCTGTGGTTTTTGCCTTCTGGGCCGTGGTTCGGTTCAGGGGAGTTGAAACGTCCAGTTTCTTTCTGGGAGCTGTCGGTATCTTGGGAGCTGTCGGTGTCTTGGGTTCTCTGGTGGCCTTCTTCGGTGTAGAGTGTACCTCGGCTGTTACTCGTGTGCGGACCGGCGTGGCTTCCTCCACTGAGGTGGCTGGAGCTGTGGCGACTTGCCCGAGGACGCTCCCCATGAGTAGTTGGAGCTGTGTGGGTTGGATCTTGTGGCCCAGTAGTCCGGCTAGGCCCTCCGCGAAGGTCGTCAGTACATTGGCTAGGTCTGATATGTGTATCATTCCTTCTGGTGCCTTGGTGTGTGCTTCTTTTGTCTTTCTCGTGGTTGTCGTTCTCTGCTGCTTGGGTGGCTGAGGTGTGGCTGTAGTGAGGCCAGGAAACTGGGCTGCACTTTGGGTGTTGACTGGCTGAGGAGGTTGTCTTTGTTGTTTGGGCCTTTGGGTTCCCCACACGAAGGTACTTGGTGGGGCTGGTGTGTAGGCGGTGGGGGCCGGTCTTGCTGCTGGTCGGTTTGCCTGGACCCTCTTTGTTCTCTCGGAGCATCCAGGATTGCAGACGTGGTGTTTGCCCCCGCAGTTGGCACACTTGGGGGCAATTTTTTCCCCATTTTTCAACTTGGTGAGGCAGGAGTGTGTGCCGTGCTTCTGTGCGCAGACTGCGCAGATTTCCTTGTACGTGCACCTTGTCTGATGGTGCCCGTATTTCTGGCATCTGAAGCACCGCAGGGGCTCTGGGACGAAGGGCCTCACTTCGTAGATCCCCCAGGTTTTGAGGTCTATGGTGCTGGGGGGTGAGCCGTAGTGCGTTATGAGGACTTGTTTCGTGGTGGCCGTCTTGTCGGACAGGGGAGAACATCTCTCGGCTTTTAGGATCTTCGGGTGGTTCTCCAGGGGTTCGAGAGGTAGTTCCTTTGGGTACCGGAGGACTACCGACTTCATCAGTTTCTGGGCGGGGTCTAGCTTGGTTGAAGTAATGGTGGTGGTGTTTTGTAGGTAAGTGTCGAGGGTGGTGGCGGAGTTCTTGTCTTTGGGGTGAACGATCATCTCCCCCTTTAGGTTGGGCCGCACTGAGAACTTGGCCAGTGGGTTTTGCTTTTCCATCTCTGTGACGGCGGCATATGTTGTTTTTGCGTCCGTTTTCGTGATCCGGAATTTTGGCAGTGTCGTTGGAGGGGAGCTGGTGGTGGTGATGGGTGCCTTGGGGGCTGCTTGACGGCAATCGTTTCCCGAAAAGGCACGTCGGCGTTTCTTATTTTCTACCTTCGTCCAGTTGTCCTCAGTAGCGGTAGCAGTGGTGGTGGTGGTGGAGGTGGTGGTGGTGGTGGAGTTGTTGGAGGTGGTGGCAGAGTTCCTACTTTTCAGGGCTTCGTTGAAGGCGCGTAACTGGTCTGCTTTCTCTGTGCGAAGCCTGTCGTGGTTCGGGTCGTCAGGTTGGCGGTTCAGGCGGGGGTCGCGGTTAGGAGGGCGTACGCGCTCCATAACCGTTTTTATTTATTTATTTATTTTTTTAATTATTAAATCCTACCTATTCCGGTTGAGTAAGTAGCAGAGGAATTTCAGCACTCCCCACTGGCTGGTGGTCGTAGAGTGGTTCCTGAGCTTCTCTCCCGGAGCCCCGTTGGGGAAGCCTACTTCCTAGTGTATGTGACTGCTCACTTATAGACGTGAGCTAAGTGTGCCTATTTGGGAAGGATAAGGATTGCGACCCTCTTTCCAGGTGGACCCGCACGATCACGGTTTTCCTGGAAAGACTCGGCTGGGGAGGGTTTTGCTCCGACCCCCTTTCGTGTTCACAATCTCCTGGGAGGGAGGTGAACAGTTACAGGGGGGACCGCAGGACGAATACACTTTTGAGGGTGCAGGTCCCTAGGCCAGAGCGAAAAAAGGAAAAATGGTAGTAGAAGGAAAAGAGCTCAAACCACGCCGGGAATATCGCGCTATAACTGCTCTCCAGCTGGAGTGTGGGTCACTCACACCACCAGTGGGGAGGGCAAGCTAATGCTCGATAAACCGAGAACGCTCGTGAGTTGTTTGGACGATGACAGTCGTGGGTGGTCCGGTCCGGGAAGATGGCCAACAATGGTACAAGGGAGAGGGCGGTCTTCAGAGTTCCGGGTCCAGCAGGAGGTCTTGTTGAGAGGTCTTCTTCGTTCAGGAGCGATGCGATGAGTGGGCGGCCTGGCAGGCGGGCGGGCTTATATACAGACATTCTCCACCTCAGTGGCCACCTCATTGGCCACGAGTGCCGCATGCGTCATCCGCAAGCTACGCCCCACCTCCAAGAGGGAGGGACGGCCTTGGATGAACGATACTACCGCTGCGTCCACAGCACGCCACCTACTCCCACCAAACCGTGGGCGAAGCCACACCAGGACCACCTGTAGTAGCAACCACAACAACATGACTGGACGAGGCAAAGGCGGCAAGGGACTTGGAAAGGGTGGCGCCAAGCGTCATCGTAAGGTGCTTCGTGACAACATCCAGGGTATCACCAAGCCCGCCATTCGTCGTCTAGCTCGGCGTGGAGGTGTTAAACGTATATCCGGCCTCATCTACGAGGAGACCCGCGGCGTCCTCAAGGTGTTTCTGGAGAACGTCATCCGTGACGCCGTCACCTACACCGAGCACGCAAAAAGGAAGACCGTCACCGCCATGGATGTGGTGTATGCCCTGAAACGGCAAGGCCGCACCCTTTATGGTTTTGGTGGTTAATCAACCTGATGGACGGGCGCACACCACCACCACCACCACCACCACCACGACAAACAAATATACGGACCTACTTTTAGGTCCACATTTAAATCGCTAAAGAGTTGGTTAGACACTGAGTAAATCGTTGAAAATATATCCAATAACATGATCCTCTCTAATTCTGGACTTGTGGTATGAGTATAGGTTGTGCGTGAACGTGTTGGAACCACTTCCTAGTAATTGTCAGTCAGTCAGTCAGTCAGTCAACATTCACCTAACCTCCAGGTACCTCACCTAACTTCCTGTAGCGTCACCGAACCTCACGAAATGTAACCCAATGTAGTTTATAATCTATCCTAACATGACATAACATAACCACGCACTATATTACTTCGGTAAGAGTAATGAGTTTTAATACGCAAAGTTGCAGTTATCATTCATGCATACATACATACATACATACATAACATGCTAGTGGCAGGGGGGATTGAAGTGAATTTTAGGAGGAGAGAATAGGTGCAGTGGCTAAACAGCGCTTGCGTGAGGGACTTTAAGCAGCAACTCGCCTGGATGCGGCAGGATAGAGTCAGGTCAAGCGTCCGGTGCATGTTGGGTTCCGCCATGGTTTCTCAGTGTTTGGTCGGCTTGATTGTGTGTGTTGTTTTGTTGTTTGGAGGAAATGTCTTGGTATTCTTCTTCTTAGTTTGAAGTTGATTTTCTTCTAACTCTTCTCCTCTTGTTGTTCGTCTTCCTCGTGTCTGCTATCATTCTGTAAAGACTCTATATATGTATGTAGGTATGAGTGAGTAACAGTTGCCGGTTACAGTGATACTTCATATTCGCTGGTGTTGTACTGTATGGCTTCGGTATTTCTTAATATACAAACGGCACCGTTAGGGGATTGAGGTATTTAAAAACCAGCCTACATTACTTATATATAGAAATAAATAATGGGGCTTGGACAATAATGACGACTACTCTCTCCTACCTAACCCAAACAAGGGCTTTTCGAAAGTATACATTGGACACAATTGACTTAGTACATACATTGGTGGTTTAACAAAAGCCCTCATTAGAGAAAGGTGAAGGAGCACACAGTGAACATACAGATTAATGTTTGCACGCATAGATCATGTAAGGTGAGGTGTTGAACACCAGACACGTAGTGTAGTAACTCCCTCACAGATGGCGTTATGAGGGGCCTGATGATGTAGCAGTTACCTCACAGATGGTGTTATGAGGAACTTCACATGATGATGCTGTAGCCAAACATTCACTACGTGGTGTCGTAGCATCTTGGGGACACCACGTGGTCGACATGACTCACTCATTCAAGTGGGTGAGGTGTGGTCCCAGGCCTCTCTATCGTGGAGTCTCAGGGGAAGTATAACCGGGTACCTGGGACCTCACTGTGTGAAGCTGGTTAGCTAGCTTGGGTAAGACTCAACTGCCGAGTTGTTTTTCACTGAGTTAAGCACTGTTCACCACTATTCATCACTGGTTCCATTCCTTTGCCAAATGAGATAGTACCTTATGGCAAGAACTTGTTGATAGTCCGGTGGGGAGGAGGGTTCAGGGGAGTGAGTTGGTATGGACCAACATATAATTAATATTAATAATAATAATAATAATTAACGGTTTATTGAAAGAGCTTGGCAGCCAGAAGGCTGAAAATATACAGTTACATATTTGGGGAATGGGTTACGAATTACAAATAATATACAAGTAACATGCGTGACACAAATAAGACATATAATAACTAGCTGGGGAAAAGCTCAAACTACAGTTCATTTCAACATAGTGACAGTGCAAGGAGTAGTGTTTACTGGGAGTGAGTACACTGATTTATTACAAGTTATCGATAATTTTTACAATGGTTGGGACTGGGCTGTTCTTATAGCGATCGGTTCGTGCACGTATGGGCTGGATGCGGTTGTGGTGTCGAAGAGCAATTCTCGGACTAGGGATCTCAGGTGGTAGTAGGAGCCGGTGTAGAAGCTTCTTACCAAATTTGCAGATGAGGTCGTGGTGATGGTCAGTGAGAGTCTAAAGGGTCGGTCAGTGTGTTGAGCGCTTCTTGATATGTGGAGTAGGAAGGGTAGAGAATAATCTTGCATGGCCTCTTTTGCACTTTTTCTAGGTGTTTACGTTGTGTGGCATTTAGGGAGGAAGACCAGGTGAGCTTGGGAAGTATGAATGTTGTGTAAACACTGAGGAGCTCGTGTGCAGGAACACCGAGGGACTTGAGTCGGCGTAGGAGGTGGAGACGGAAACTGGAGGATTTGATAACTTCACTGACGTGTGGTTTCTAATTTAGTTTGTTGTCTATGTTGACGCCGAGGAGCTTCGTGGAATCTAAAACCTGGAGTGTGTTCAGACCTAGAGTAATGGAAGGAGGTGGGACAATGTCGGAGGAGAGGTTGATGTGCATAACCATGGTTGTTGGTGGCCCAGTTTTGGAGACTGGTCAATAAATCCTGAAGGGCGGTACAGTTTGGAGCAGAATTGTTGACGCTGATCCCAATGGTGGAGTCGTCGACATATTTCCAGCGAGCAGGGGTTTCTCTTAGGGCATCATTGATGAGCATAAGGAAGCAGAGTGGTCCCATCTTGGTGCCTTGGGGGACGCCACAGGTGAGTGACTGAAAGGTGGAGACAGCCAGCCCCTCGGAAGCGTACAGCTTGGCGTCGGTCACTGAGGAAGTCTGTAAGCCATGGTATAAGACTTCTCCGAAGCCCGAGGTCAATAGCTTTGTTGATGATTATATTGTGGTCGACTAGGTCGAATGCTTTAGTGAAATCAATGAAGGCGACAGCTACAGACGTTTTTTGTTTCTCGAGATGGCGGTATATGTAATCGAGAAAGCTGACAAGACAGTGAGTGGTGGAGGAAGTTTTCATATTGCCAAATTGCTGAGGGTCTACGACTCCTGCAATATCAGCATAAGCCCAGTCGAACACAAAACTTTCACAGATTAGGCTGGGTATTGGGGTGATTGCAATAGGTCGTAGCTGATTTAAGGATTGTGGGCTGGTTGACTTGGGCACTGGTGATACATAAGAGGTCTTCCAGTCAGCTGAGCATCTGGCTTGACTGAGAGAAGCATTGATATTGTTAGGAGCCATAAAGGTTTAGCAATATCGAGAAACTCCTTAGGCGTTTCGTGGTAGAATCAATCAAAGGGGTGGTAGAGCGTTTTAATTTTAGTTTGTCCAGGCGTTTTGCTATTTCAAATACTTCTACTAAGTCAGTGGGAAGGGGGGGGGGCTGGTAGGTAAGCAGGGAGAGTGGTTGTGTCAAGCCGGGGGGGCGTCTGGCATATAGTAGCGAAGTGTGTGTGTGTGTGTGTGTGTGTGTGTGTGTGTGTGTATACTACTGTACTTTTTAGATCCTCCTACGCAACCTAACCTATTATAGTTAAGTATAGTAGGCTATACACTATTTTGTTTGTATGTGTTATAAAATGAAATTGCATGTTATTATTTTTAATATTATTATTATTAATATTATTATTATTATTAGTAGTAGTAGTAGTATTATTATTATTATTATTGTTATTATTATTACATGCTAATATAATACTAAGTTGCCCGCCAGATTTCCTCAGAGATGGGAGGAGCACATTGGCGGCGGTGTTGTTTATACTCCGCCCGATTACTGATTCCTATTCACCGAGCCAGAGCTGGCGGGCGGCGTGTTATGTGCCACGTTTTGTTTCCCATTGGGCGTACCGCTCAGCTGGGGAGTTGGAGATTTCATAAAAAGAAAGTTTGAGTGGAGAGCACACCTTTTCCTTCACATACAGTTATCTTAGACCATCTACTAGTATAATAGTTTGCACAAAAATACTCTACACTCTTTATAGGTTATTGTTATGTTGTTGTTTTTTTTTTTATT
>NW_024724486.1:0-18803 GCF_018991925.1 Homarus americanus
GAAGCACCCCTGTCCCTCATCTCACAGTGGCCCTACACCCCCTCACCTTAGTAGTGGTTCTTCCCCCTCACCTTACCCTATAAATGGTTTAATACCTCTGTCTTGTTGTCCTGTCAGTGACCAGGGACCTTCCCCTTTACTAATGGCCCTCGATGGTCCTTTCTTATTTATCAATGGCTCAACCTTTTTCTTATCTTAGCAATGGCCTTGAACAGTATCCCCTTTACCTCTCTAATGGCCCCAGACCTTCGTCCATTATCCAATCAAAGTTCCTCTCCTTCCTCTTATCTTATTCATGGCCCTGAACCTTCCTCTTACCTTACTAATGGACCTGAACCTTTCCCTTGCCTTACTAATGGCCCTGAACCTACTTCTTTCCTTATTAATGGTCTTCAGCCTTTCCCCTTACGTTACTAATGGCCCTGAGCCTTCCTCTAACCTTATTAATGGCCCCAGACCCTCCCCCATGCCTCATCAGTGCCTCCAGATCATCCGCCCCTCATCTAGATTTACGGGGTCTCAGAAAAACCCCTCCTACACCAGCTTCATATTCCTTTGACTTATTTTATTGGCAATAATCCCAGCGCAGGTAGGATTATAATTAGCCAAACCAGAGTTCGGATTTTCCAACCTTTGTACTTCATTTCATTTTTTTTGTGTCCTCTGAACTGATGATGTAAGAACGAATCTGATTGGTTATCTTCGTGATGGATTAAAAGGTGAAGGTCATTTGTGTGTTGACTTCGTGTTAAGAATGTCGTAGCTGGTTAAGTATTGCTACTCTGTTTCTGTCTGTCTGTCTGTCTGTCTGTCTGTCTGTCTCTCTCCCTCTCTCTCTAGTAAATACAAACTATGGACAGTAGAGTATGGTGTTATCGGGTGTACTGACAAACCAACTAATTTGTCATTCACTACTTACTAAACACAGTCTAATAATCGGCATTTACACACCTCCCTAACCCTGGTCCTATCTCTGCTAACTCACCCCCCTTCCACCCTCCCCCATCATGTTTACGACCTTCCCTTCCACTCTTCCCCCCACACCTCTCCTTCGTTCATCTCCTACCCATTCTCCTCCCTTCAACACCGTCACCCTCACCTCAGCCATTGTTGTCTGTGCTTACTGTACTACCGAGCTGTACCAACGGGTGTACAGCGACCCACCCTAGTAGGCAGGCTAGCGCCACTCCTCCCAGCTCCGCCTCTTCGATGTCTAGTTCCTCACCTCCCTCCTCCTCCTCCTCCTCCCCCATCTGGTTCTGTTGTTGCCATTGATGCCCATTCATTCCTGTTTTGGTCTTTTATTGTTGATACTGCTGCTGCCTTGTTATTACTGTTATTACAGAATTAGTGTTACTGTTGTTGTTGTTACCGTTGCTAAGTTGTTACATTTGTAGTTACTATTAATTTGTTATTGTTACTTTAGTAGTTATTATTGTTGCTGTTGTTGTTGTTAATGTTGTTGGAGTTATTGTTACTTTTGTTTTGTAAATTTTTATTTGTTGTTACCGTTACTGTTGTTGTTATTGTTACTGTTGTTGCTTTTGTTCTTGTTACTAGTGTTATTGCTGCTGTTGTTGTTGTTATTGTTACTAAATTGTTTTTTATGCTGCTTTTGTTGTTGTTACTGAAATTGTTGTCACTGTTAATCTTACTGTTGTTGTTATTTGTTAACGCTCATAGGAGCGTTATTGGTTTGTTGCTGGAGAAATATACCCTCAACGTTGACGCGTACCATATAATTCGGTCAAAACCTGTTAAAGAACATTTCTCATATAACAAATGCTGTTATCTCAGGACCAATATTATGAAATACAATCAATATACAGTACATAGCCTGTTAACATCTTAAATATAACTCGCATGTTATAACTATTGATACAGAGACAATTGGTATAACAGATCAATTGCAGTACACAAATATACTTATTAAAGTTATTTAGAGTTCTTAGCAGATCTTAACACTTCACGTCACTCACGTTTTTAGGTCTAGGTGTCTGAACCAACGTTGTCTGTCCTGTAGAAATCAGTAGACTACCCTCGAGGGCAATCTCAACCCGGAGAAGAGCCATATGTTTTCGTGTTGAAACACCAAGAGATTGGTCAGCAAATTGTTGTTGTCAAACATCATATTCTTATCTCATCTCATCTCTCGCCTAGTTTATCTTATTATGGTTATCCCTCTTTCTCTCTCTTCTAGCTTATCTTACTGTGGCGGTAACATTATTGTTACTGTTGATGTTGTTACCGTTACTTTGGTTGTTATTGTTACTGTTGTTGTTTTTGTTCTTGCTACCTTTGCTGTTATTGTTACTAAAGTTGTTTTTGTTATTGTTGTTGTTGTTTGTTATGATATTTCCAATAGAATAATAGGGTTGGTATTAACAACGTATAAGGGTGGACTTAACTATTTAATAACTAAAACACAACACTGATATGACTCACGGCAGCACTCCCACAGCACACGGCTCACGGCAGTACTCCCACAACACACGGCTCACAGCAGTACTCCCACAGCACACGGCTCACGGCAGTACTCCACAACACACGGCTCACAGCAGCACTCCCCACAGCACACGGCTCACGGCAGTACTCCCACAACACATCCACGGCAGTACTCCCCACAGCACACGGTTCATGGCAGTACTCCCACAGCACACGGTTCAGGGCAGTACTCCCACAGCACACGGTCTGGCAGGCTCCCACAGCACACAGTTCAGGGCACCAGCACACACTTGTTCCTGCAGTACCCCACAGCACACAGCATGGCAGTACTCCCACAGCACACGGTCTGAGCAGTACTCCCACAGCACAGTTCATGGCAGTACTCCACAGCATGTTCCAGGCAGTACCCCACAGCACACGAGTTCACAAGCAGTACTCCACAGCACACGGTTCAGGGCAGTACTCCCATGTTAACATCCCGTGCAGTATCCCCACAGCACACGGTTCAGCAGTACCCCAGCATGAGTTCAGGCAGCACTCTCACACTCCAGTCGGCAGTACTCACAGCACACGGTTCATGGCAGTTCTCCCACAGCACACGGTTATGGCAGTACCCCACAACACACGGCTCACGGCACTCCCCACACACACGGTTCACGGCAGTACTCCCACAACACACACGGCTCACGGCAGTACTCCCACACACACGCTCACGGCAGTCTCCACAGCACACGGTTCAAAGCAGTACTCCCACAGCACACGGTCTGCGGCAGTACCACAGCACACGGTCATGGCAGTACTCCCACAGCACATGGTTCATGGCAGTACTCCCACAGCACACGGTCTGCGGCAGTACTCCCACAACACACAGCTCACGGCAGCACTCCCACAGCTTCCCGCAGTACTCCCACAACACACACGGCTCACGGCAGTACTCCCACAACACACGGTCCCGCAGTACTCCCACAGCATCTGTTCAAGGCAGTACTCCCACAGCACACGGTTCATGGCAGTACTCCCACACACGGTTCAGGGCAGCAGGATTCCCACAGCACACATGACGCACGCGGCAGTACTCCACGACGGTTCACAGCACACACGGCTCACGGCAGCATACTCCCACAGCACACGTCGCCGCAGTACTCCCACAGCACACACGGCTCACGGCAGTACTCCCACAACACACGGCTCACGGCATTCCCACAGCACACGGTTCATACCCATCACACGGTTCACGGCAGTACTCCCACAGCACACGGTTCAGCAGGATTCCCACAGACACACGACGCACGGTACCCACGACGCAGGTCACGGCAACTCCGGCACACGGCTCACGGCAGTACTCCCACAGCACACGGTTCAAGGCAGTACCCCACAGCACACACGGCTCACGGCAGTACTCCCACAGCACACGATTCACGGCAGTATTCCCACAGCACACACGGCTCACGGCAGGACCCCACAGCACACGTTCAAGGCAGTATTCCCACAGCACACGGTTCATGGCAGTACTCCCACAGCACACGGTTCAGGCAGGATTCCCACAGCACACACGACGCACGGCAGTACTCCCACGACGCACGGTTCACGGCAGTACTCCCACAGCACACACGGTCGCAGTACCCCACAGCACGGTTCAAGGCAGTACCCCACAGCACACACGGCTCACGGCATCTCCCACAGCACACGGTTCACGGCAGTATTCCCACAGCACACATCACCACGGCAGGACTCCCACAGCACACGGTTCAAGGCAGTACCCCACAGCACACTGTCTGCGGCAGTACCACAGCAACACGGTTCAGGCAGGATTCCCCAGCACACGACGCACGGCAGTACCCCACGACGCACGGCTCACGGCAGCACTCCCACAGCACACGGTTCACGGCAGCACTCCCACAACACACACGGCTCACGGCAGCATCAACAGCTCACCGCAGTACTCCCACAGCACACGGTTCACGCGCGCAGTATTCCCACAGCACACACACGCTCACGGCAGTACTCCCCACAGCACACGGTTCAAGGCAGTACCCCCACAGCACACGGTTCACGGCAGACCACAGCACACACGACGCACGGCAGTACCCCAGCACACGGTTCACGGCAGTACTCCCACAGCACACGGTTCAAGGCAGTACTCCCCACAGCACACCGGTTCACGGCAGATTCACAGCACACACGACGCACGGCAGTACTCCCACAGCACACGGTTCACGGCAGTACCCCACAGCACACGGTTCAAGGCAGTACTCCCACAGCACACGGTCCACGGCAGGATTCCCACAGCACACACGACGCACGGCAGTACTCCCACAGCACACACGGTTCACGGCAGTACCCCACAGCACGCTCACGGGCAGGACTCCCACACACGCCAGGTTCATGCAGGATTCCCACAGCACACGACTCACGGCAACACTCCCACAGCCTCACGCAGTACTCCACAGCACACGGCTCACGGCAGGATTCCACAGCATACGGTTCACGGCAGTACTCCCACAGCACACGGTTCACGGCAGACCCACAGCACACGGTTCACGCCAGTACTTCCGGCAGCACACGGTTCACGGCAGTACCCACAGCATACCACAGCACACGGCTCACGGCAGTACTCCCAGCACACGGTTCACGGCAGCACCCCACAGCACACGGCTCACGGCAGATTCCTACAGTACACGGTCCACGGCAGTACCCTACAGCACACACGGCTCACGGCAGGATTCCTACAGCACATTTGCCCACAGCATTCCCACAGCACAGGTTCACGGCAGTACCCCACAGACACACGGTTCACGGCAGTACTCCCATTGTTACACGGTTCACGGCAGTACCCCACAGCAACGGTTCCAGCAGCACTGAGCAGATGGTTCACGGCAGTACTCCCACAGCACACGGTTCACGGCAGTACCTTTGCCAGCACACGGCTCACGGCAGGATTCCTACAGCACACAGGTTCACGGCAGTACTCCCCACAGCACACTACAGATTCCTACAGTACACGGTTCACGGCAGTACTCCACAGCACACGGCTCACGGCAGGATTCCTACAGTACACGGTTCACGGCAGTACTCACAGCACACGGTTCACGGCAGTATTCCCACAGCACGGTTCACGGCAGTACATCCCCAGAAAATGTGCAACACCGAACGACGAAGATTATTCTGGAACTATGTCATCTCGATTATCCAAGTACACTGAGAATCTTAGGACTTCCAACCCACGACTTGGCACAATAGGGCAGATCTCATTAAAACATTCAAAATCTTGAAAGTGGTGGAAAATGAACTGGACCTTTTCTTTTGATGTCACGCGGACATAACTACAAGCTCACCAAGTTATCATGCAAAACGAATATAAGAAAACTTCACATATAGGGTGGCAGACCTATCCATTGGTATACCTGCCAAAGCTGTAGAGTCACGAACAGCACTGGATATCAAAACAACCCTTCAATTATTATCAAGAACAATGGAGGGCTCCCTATACAGGCCATTGTCCTCCTTCTCGCATAGCCACTTCTAGTAGTTGCTAAAAACAAAATAAATAAGGTATTTATCTGAGTCTTCCCTCTGCCGAGTTTCAGGTTTCACTCCTTCCTAACTACACTTTATTGTTGTTACGTTTAAATGCAGGAAAGTGGCTTTCTTACCGTGTACCTTTACACTGGTTACTCACCCAAGAGATTATGATGTATCACTACGTAGAATTTCACTCTGGTTCCGGCATTCAATGCGTTGTGTACTTGATAAATGATGATTTAATGACTTCCATTAATTTCCAACATCCATCTCATTTATTGGTAATACTTTGTCATAAACAATCAGTCATTACCCTTTGGTAATAATAATAATAGAGGATCACAGATACGGGCAGATGATTGCACTTACGTTTATTTGGCACACCTACATACACTGGACTTATAATTTGTATGGATAGGTCAGTCACTCACATTCACGCCACAGTACCGTAAGTTATAAGGAAAGTTTGTCAACCTGAGAATTAATCGTTAGATCTATTGGGCCGGCTGATGTTTGTAGCAAACAGGTCCTCACCATTGATCACTTCCTTTACAGGATGCGTTAACTTGTCGCTGGACTTCACAAAAATTCGGATTTGCAACTCAGACTTGTAGCACTTGGTACGAATGTATGGCCCTGTCTTGAAGTCCTGAGCAGGAGGTCTTTCAACTCAAGGTCTAAAGCCCACTCTAAAATGTGTTTTTTTTTTGAGGCTTGAAGTGATGAACAGTACACCACCATCTCACTGACGCCCCCTATCGGCTGGCTAACATACCACTATCAATGCTGACTCCACGCTCCTATGCTGTTAGTTTTTTAAAAGGCCTTCACTTTGACACTTCACACCAGGCCATCTTCGCTCGGTATTGCTCTCCAGTACCGACTCCTGGAGAGAGTGTCCAGAGATGATTACGATATCTGGCAGAGATTGCTGCGAGTTTCGACGAATTTGTGTCACCGAATTTAGTATCCGGAGATATTCCTTCACCCACCCTTTAAACTGGTCCACAATGGATTGGGCATGCTTCCATCTCCGCCGATACGCGAACCGATCGCCTCCGATGGGCAGTGTCTCTGGTTCATCCGTAGTATGAAATGAGCACGTTTCTAGATCCCGGATCGTCAGAACAAGATATGCCTTCCATTGATGATCTTTCACGGAGCGCTGAACAGAGTCTGGAGCCCATTAAAGTCACCACTCCCCTGGAGGACCTTAAAGATCAAACCGTCGGTCCCGCCAAAAGAATTTGAATTATATAGGTATCCCAGCTAACTCAACGTGTCGCTGCAACGCTCGCTTGAACTCCCAGTATTCAACACGTTCCTTCGATGAACTCATTCTTTGAGCCTCATATTATTCAACAATTTCACCCAACCCTCGACTTTTGGCAGATCATCGTCTTAGTCCTTCATCGACGTTAGTGGTTTCGGCGAACAAACTTGACACCTGAAAGTACCTTCCCGCTCCCCTGGTGAGATGTTCCGCTCCGAGGTTAAGGCATTGGGAGTCCTCCTCGAGTATATAGCGGTTTCTTCGTCAGTTACGGAGGAAGGGTCTGGTAGCGAAAACACTTTCCGCGGTCTTCTGTGCCGCTTACTGAAGTCGTTATACCTTCGGTGACGTTCTACATCATCGCTGTCACGTGAGCGAACATCTGCTGCATCTGATGGTGTTGCTCACATATTGCCCTTCACCCTCGTCTGGTGGTTCTCTTCTCGGGAGACAAGTTTATCTCACGCTGGCTTGGCGGCGTTGGTGAGACGCAGTTTCACGTCAACATGTCTCCTTGTTCCACGCCGGTCACGCCCGCACGTCTGACTTATTCCTCTATGTCCATGAATGCCAGAACAGCAAGCGCGATCTGTCTTGCTCGATGAATGCGCAGTAACGCTGGTACCAGCTACTATTTATGGTGACGCCCCACATTCATTGAACTCAAGAGGTGGAGGTGATGTCACACTGATGCGTGCCATACGCATGCGTGATATCACTCAAACACGTGCCATATGCATGAGGGATGTCGCACTAACACGACAACAGAGATCACAGGTGGAAGCGATAACACACTGACGCGTGCCATGCGCACGAGTGATGTCACACAAACGCATGCCACACGCATGAGCGAAGTCACACTAACATGACAACAGACCCCACAATCATTGAATTCACACAGGTGAAGGTGATGTCAAAACACTACTCGCGCCCTTACTACAAGACGTTACTAAACTGTCACAAATCTGTTTTATAACAGAAAGGGCAACTCACTCTGTTCTTATTTACATTATAATGTGTCACCCGTTATAGTTAGTTCATTTACTTCACCTCGATGCCTTAGGCTTCTACGTATCCTCGCCTGAACGCACACACGAACTTCTCGCATGGCATTAGAGAGGGCGGTGGTCACTGCTACTGCTCCACCCACCTCGCCTGAACGCACACTTCCCGCCCGGCGTCAAGAGAGCGGTGCCTCACCCAGCTGCTGCCGTGGTATGCTGGTCCTCGCTGCCCCGTCAGTGCTAGTTTCGTCGCCTGCTGTGGTCTGTTGACCCACGTTTTGACTGTAACCGCTCGTCGGAGCGATTGTGCTGCAGGACAATATGACGCGAAGAATATATTACGGTCAAAACCTGCTGAATACATATCACATAACAACTGCTCATACATCAAGACACGTCTGAACACTATAATCAATGTATAGTACAAAACTACAATTATTCAAGTCGTTTACAGTTCTCAGAGGATTCAACAGTTCACAATCACACTCACGTGTTATGGGTCTAGGTAGAGACCAACGAGAACAAAGACGATATCCTAAAGGAGAAATGTTGGCTGGCGAGAATCAAGATGTTGCCTCCACAGGAGAAGGCGATAGTCTGCCCTCAGGCTGTGTTCTTGGGCAGCTGTGGTCCCGTTTGGACAACATGTTTTTCATTACGGTCCTTACCCGGCTATCTTAGTTGTAAACAGTCTCCCCGTTCCACCTCTACCCCTTTCTCTGACCCCCTCTCATCTTCACTTCTTCCTCTCTCCCTCATACTTTTTCTATTCTGCCTGTATCTCCACTTACATATGTTGCTGGTGCACACAGTTGTGCGTGGTAACATTAACCATGAATTGTTAGAAATCGTTGAAGAGCTCCCGGTTTCTGTATTATTTCATCAATACTACCTTTTGTTTCTCAAACTCAGTTAACTGATTGTTCCAAAGCCATGTCCATCCGGCCTTGGACTGACTTGATCTGTTGATGGCATGGTTGCTACTCATGAACTCCGAATGTATTTTCGGTTGCCTCTACCAGCTGAGTCACATCTGCCAGAGGCACTGGCACACCGTATAAGTTTGCCCTGTCCATAGAACAGTCTGAAGTGTTCTGTCTTTGATGTTAACGAGACCCAGCCACTTGATGAAACTGTTCCAACATAAATGAAACATCGCCTCAATGGTCAGTTTGTGGGTCTCACTCCACAATTATAGGATTTGACACGTAGGATGGCAGTGGCTGTGGTGCTGCCATGGGTCCAAATTCTACCAGGAAATGTTTTGACCAGAAAAAAGTTCCTGGGAAACATGAAATCCTTCCAATCAAATGATGGTGTCTGAAAACCCGTCTGTGCTCTCCACTGGATCTCCCTCGCCCTAACATACTGTAGATGACAATGTCGAATACAAGTACAGTCTCTTTCTGCCTGAGAATTGTTATCATTCCTTGTACTGTCTTCACCACTGTAATATCTTTGCTATTCTCAGTGTAGAAGTCTTGAATCATTGGGCACTTTGGTCAGTGCCCTATATTAGTTCTGCAAGGTCTCATACGCGGCATCTTCCCGTGAAAGCCACCTCAACTGAACACTTTCTGTTGACTTGGATCCGCAGTTTCTTGAGATGACCCGTAACCTGAACACGGAAATTAACAGAAAAGTCACATAATTATGTCTTAAATTTATTACTTAGTATCATAAGACAAGCGATTTAGTAACTTTTTTCTTTTCCATTGAACTAATTTTAAGAATATCAAGATACAGTCGTTTCTCTAATTTCAGATACCTATAATAACCCAATCACTGTTACAATCGTTGGTCCGTCGAGGAAGATGCTAACCGAATGCTAACATGACAGCCACCCTACAAATGCTTGAGAGAGATGACCCTCAAACAGATAACACAGACAAACCTTTAAAGTGTTTTTGGGTTGAGAGAACTTCTGTTTTGAATTGCTCCTGACTACGTCTCACAGTTTCTATCACAATATTACAGTTATAGTTTGTTGTCCTATAATCAACTTGCACTGTAGAAAAAAGTAGTTTGTTACCCTATAATCGACTTGTACTGTAGAGCAGAGTAGTTTACCCAATAATCAACTTGTACTTTCGAAAAGAGTAGTTTTTACCCTATAATCAACTTATCGTTTAGAGAAGAGCAATCCGTTAATCTATGATCCACCTGTACTTTAGAGGAGAGCAGTTTAGGCCACCGGTAACCTGACTCCTGGTGAGGTAGGTAGAATTACTCAAAGTTTGTTCCTGAAGAGGTCGTCTAGGATCCTCATCAAACATTAAACATTCTATTGATCCTATAAATCTTCATCTGTGTAATGTTTCGTGTTTATAGAAGTCTTTAGTGGAAACACTGTACTATAATACATAGGAACATTATTAATACAACTTAAGCTTAGCTCTTGTGTCTGAACGTTTTGGGCATATGTTTAGGAAAACTAGATAAACACATTCCTAGACCGTTTAGATAAAACATGAGAACGTTTAGATAATATTTTGGGAACGTTTAGATAACATTTGGGGAACGTTTAGATAACATTTGGGAACGTTTGATAACATTTGAGAACGTTTAGATAACATTTGAGAACGTTTAGATAACATATAGGGAACATTTATAACATTTGAGAACGTTTTGATAACATTTGAGAACGTTTAGATAACATTGAGAACGTTTAGATAACATTTGAGAACGTTTAGATAACATTTGAGAACGTTTGATAACATTTGGAACATTTAGATAATATTTGGGAACGTTTAGATAACATTTGGGAACGTTTAGATAACATATAGGGGAACATTTAGATAACATTTGAGAACGTTTGGATAACATTTGAGAACGTTTAGATAACATTTGAGAACGTTTGATAACATTTGGGAACGTTTAGATAAATATATGGGAACATTTAGATAACATTTGAGAAACGTTTGATAACATTTGAGAACGTTTAGATAACATTGAGAACGGTTAGATAACATTTGAGAACGTTTGATAACATTTGGGAACGTTTAGATAACATATGGGAACATTTAGATAACATTTGAGAACGTTTGGATAACATTTGAGAACGTTTAGATAACATTTGAGAACGTTTAGATAACATTTACAAATTTTGCATAATTAAGGGTGAATAAGGTACGGTAAAGGGGGTAGGGCAAAGGGAAGGGAAAAGGGTAAGGGAGGGGAAGGTAAGGAAGGAGAGAGCAGTGGTCGAGTAACCTAAGAGGATAATTGGCAAAAGGGTTATCTGGATAAGGTTGCAGGCAGGTAGGCGCTCTCCAGTTGGTTCCCTTCATAGTTCCTTCTTCACTTCTTTATTTTTGTTGTTTAGGCACACAAGTGGCTAATACTGAGACGAGCTGGACACTTGCATCAGAGTAGAGATGATCTTGTAGTTAATTTTTATTATCATGTCAAGCAGATAATCACTATGCTTGGCCGTCTGTTGTCGTCCATCAGTTAATGAAGTTTTTCTATAATTTTACATTATAAAAGTGAATATTTTAATTTTACACAAACTTTCGAGAAATTTCCGGTAGATAAAATACTTGAACTTCATTGTGTTAAAAGAATATAGATTAGGTTAATTTTATTCAAGTCTAATTAAATACTCTTTAGATGGTTTCTGAAACAAATTATTCCATTTAAATGTTTGTTATCGTCAATAGAGATTAAAACCCGGAACAAATTTGTGGAAAAAAGGAACTCATAATATTGTTCCTACCATCACCAAGACAATAGATCCAAAGGAGGTGCAGACGACAGGCGCCTTTATACCAGTCGTTCTCAACATGACCATAAGTATACACGGCCATGACGTATACACGACCATGATGTAAGCACGACCTTGATGTAAGCACCGACCTTGATGTATACTCGAACATGGTGTATACTAGACCATAACGTATATACGACCAAGATGTATATACGACCAAGATGTATACAAATTAATTCTGTAGATGGAATAAGTCGCCGCGTTCAGTACTGACAAGGCCCCCAGATTACCGCCGGCCACCTTAAAGAATACGTCCAAAAAATTATATATCACTTTACTTTCTACACATATTACTCCTTGCATTTATGTCTGCCTCTAGTGGGTAAGTGCTCTGAGATTTATGCTTGAAATAAACAAAACAGCTTCTCAACTGATACAAGGTAAGGAACCACAACAGAAACCTTTGTGGATTGATAACATTCATTGAAGACTCAAGAGCACAATAAACCCAAAAATCATGCATCAGAAATTTTATGTTCACAAGTGTTGCAATAACTAAAAGCAAAAGGTTTAAGGTAGATAAATTAACGATAATTGAAAATATTCCATACTTGTCGGCAAAGTTTGCTGAAGGTGAGACTATTCATTTCAAGCGATTCTATGCTGCCTAAGTTTGTATGAGATATTAAAGACTCTCTACAAGTCCAGGAAAAGACTCTAAGATGAGAAAGAAACGCAACTACTTCAACAAAAGTCGACATTCGCTGATAGACCAGAGGTGAACCTTTGACTGAAAAGGTAACTGTACCCAGACACAAAACACTCTTTGACAAGCTCTCCAAATTTGGCCTGAATAATTCCTACAACTCGGTAACCTAATTGAATTATTATTTGCTGCATCATTAGTTTACAGATGTGTTGTTTGTCCTCCTAAGTTAAGGAAGGTTCCTTCAACGTTATATATCTCTAATTCAACAAAATCCTGACATTTGTTGAGAAGTGGCTTGCCTCTATGTAAAAGGAAAAGTAAGGTCAACTTGTGGCTCTGACATTCAAGATTGTACCAGGCTACAGATGAATATATCTGTGATTAAGGAGTTAGAAGCGAAGCCTCATTACGGGTATATGCTTCAGAAGAAAGGGTGTACTTTGAGTTATCTGCCTTTTTTCACCACCTTTTAAAAATTATTTTTCCTCTGTTGTATGAGAAATCTGATTCTGCAGCCATGATTAATTAAACTTTATAATTTCCATCTCTGACTGCTATATTGTTCCCGTCTTAAGCCCATGGTGAGGACAATCTTGATGTGCTTTGTGGAATGTTATTAAATGTAACGGCAGGAGCTGTTGACTCATTCCTCCCCATTTGTCTCACTGCACGGACTCTGTGGAATACGTAGTGCAGTGATAGAGTATTAATTACATCACAATTACCACTAATCGACGATGAACTGCTTTAGTACTGTAAATTTATTTCAAGTAGATTGTGCTACAACAGTGATTATTTCTGGTTCCGTCATTTGAATTATTCGTCTGTAAAACAGGTTAAATGCTCTACTGAAACGTTACCCGACTATGAAGGTTGCCATTTTCTAATTCTAAAGCTTATCATATTTCTTCACACTTGAGGTTGCCATCATACTCCTTCTTGTATTTTCGTTATCATCATACTCCATCACGTCTGTAAGTTAGTTATCATCATACTCCATCACGTCTGTAAGTTAGTTATCATCATACTTCCATCACGTCTGTAAGTTAGTTATAATCATACTTCCATCACGTCTGTAAGTTAGTTATCATCATACTTCCATCACGTCTGTAAGTTAGTTATCATCATACTTCCATCACGTCTGTGTTAGTTATCATACTTCCATCACGTTAAGTTAGTTATCATACTTCCATCACGTCTGTAAGTTAGTTATCATCATACTTCCATCACGTCTGTAAGTTAGTTATCATCATACTTCCATCACGTCTGTGTTAGTTATCACTACTTCCATCACGTCTGTAAGTTGCAGGTAGTGTTTACACGATTGACCAGATTATAAAAGTTATGTAAGAGATCAACCACAGCAAACTGCTTTAAAATAACCAGTTTACTAAGACAATGTCCTCCCTCAGGTAGACTGTTTACACTGTAGACCAGTTTACTAAGACAATGTCCTCAGGTAGACTGTTTACACCTGTAGACCAGTTTACTAAGACATGTCCTCCTCAGGTAGACTGTTTACACTGTAGACCAGTTTACTAAGACAATGTCCTCCTCAGGTAGACTGTTTACACCGTAGACCAGTTTACTAAGGCAATGTCCTCCCTGGTAGACTGTTTACCTGGAGACCAGTTTACTAAGGCAATGTCCTCCTCAGGTAGACTGTTTACACTGCAGACCAGTTTACTAAGGCAATGTCCTCCCTGGGTAGACTGTTTACACTGTAGACCAGTTTATTAAGGCAATGTCCTCCCCGGGTAGACTGTTTACACCGGAGACCAGTTTACTAAGGCAATGTCCCTGGTAGACTGTTTACACTGCAGACCAGTTTACTAAGGCAATGTCCTCCCCGGTAGACTGTTTACACCGTAGACCAGTTTACTAAGGCAATGTCCTCCCCTGGGTAGACTGTTTACACCGTAGACCAGTTTACTAAGGCAATGTCCTCCCCCGGGTAACTGTTTACACCGGAGACCAGTTTTGCACAGAGCGTACCTCCTGGCCTTAGAGCGCGACGCTAGGTTCACCTTTTGTTACCGCATTCCTTGCAGTTTCCCGGCGGCTGTACTTGCCGTGCTGCTGCCGACCTGTTGCTGCATCTTCTGTTACCTTTGACTTGTGCTGTATTGTGTGTTTTTCTGACCTGCGGCTGTATCTGCTGTGTTGTGTCTGACCTGCGGCTGTATCTGCTGTGTTGTGTCTGACCTGCTGTATCATGTGTTGTCTGACCCGGCTGTATCTGCTGTGTTGTGTCTGGACTGGCAGCTGTATCTAGTGTGTTGTGTCTGGACCAAGTGGCTGTATCTGCTGTGGGGTTGTGTCTGACCTGCGCACACACCCACCTGACCTCGGCTGTATCTGCTGTGTTGTGTCTGACCGCGGCTGTATCTGCTGTGCCTGAACTGCGGCTGTATCTGCTGTGTGTCTGACCCCGTATTCAAAGCGTCTGACCTCTGCTGTATCTAGTGTGTTGTGTCTGACCTTGCGGCTGTATCTGCTGTGTTGTGTCTGACCTGCGGCTGTATCTTGCTGTGTTGTGTCTGACCTGCGGCTGTATCTGCTGTGTTGTGTTCAACCATGGCTGTATCCAGGCCAGTCTGACCTGTGCATGTATCGCTGTGTTGTGTCTGGACTTGCATGTATCTAGTGGTCGTGTCTGACCTGCGGCTGTATCTGCTGTGTTGTGTCTGACCTGCGGCTGTATCTACTGTGTTGTGTCTGACCTGGCGGCTGTATCTGCTGTGTTGTGTCTGACCTGCGGCTGTATCTGCTGTGTTGTGTCTGACCTGCGGCTGTATCTGCTGTGTTGTGTCTGACCTGTACTGTATCTGCTGTGTTGTGTCTGACCCAGGCTGTATCTAGTGTGTTAGTCTGACCTGCGGCTGTATCTACAGGTTGTGTCTGACCTGCGGCTGTATCTGCTGTGGTTGTGTCTGACCTGCGCTGTATCTGCTAGTTGTGTCTGGACTGGTGGCTGTATCTAGTGTGTTGTGTCTGACCTGCGGGCTGTATTTCCAGGTGTTGTGTCTGACCCACTGCATCCAGTGTGTTGTGTCTGACCTGCGGCTGATCTAGTGTGTTGTGTCTGACCTGCGGCTGTATCTGTGTTGTGTCTGAACTGCGGCTGTATCTAGTGTGTTGTGTCTGACCTGCGGCTGTATCTGCTGTGTTGTGTCTGAACTGCGGCTGTATCTACTGTGTTGTGTCCAACCTGCGGCTGCATCTACTGTGTTGTGTCTGACCTTGCGGCTGTATCTGCTGTGTTGTGTCTGGACCTGCGGCTGTATCTGGTTGTGTTGTGTCTGACCCAGGCTGTATTTACAAGTTAGTCTGGACCTGCGGCTGTATTTATTGTAAGTGCCCTGACCTTGGTGGCTGTATCTCCTTGTGTTGGGGGCTCCGACCCAGTGGCTGTATCTGTGTTGTGTCTGGACCTTGCGGCTGTATCTGCTGTGTTGTGTCTGACCTGGTGGCTGTATCTGCTGTGTTGTGTCTGACCTGCGGCCGTATCTGCTGTGTTGTGTCTCGACCTGTACAGTCTGCTGTGTTGTGTCTGACCTGCGGCTGTATCTAAGGGTTGTGGGGTCTGGACTGCGGCTGTATCTGCTGTGTTGTGTCTGACCTGCAGCTGTATCTAGTGTGTGTTGTGTCTGACCCAGGCCGTATCTAGTGTGTTGTGTCTGACCGCGGCTGTGGCCTAGTGTGTTGTGGGCTTGACCTGCGGCTGTATCTACAAGCAGTCTTGGACTGCGGCCAGCCCGTTGTGTTGTGTCTGACCTGTATTGCATCTGCTGTGGGGCAGGGGTCTGACCTGCGCTGTATCTGCTGTGGTTAGGTCTGACCTGCGGGCTGTATCTGTTGTGTTAGGTCTGACCTGCGGCTGTATTCGTTGTGTTGTGGCCTGACCTGGCATGTATCTGCTGTGCTGTGCCTGGACCTGCGGCTGTATCTGCTGTAAGCAGGCCTGACCTTGGTGGCTGTATCTAGTGTGTGTTGTGTCTGGTATCGCGATGCAGAACAACAACATGAAAAGTTCATCCTGCTAAGTGCGTCTTTGGAACCTCGCCATCGATTTCTTCGGTCACAGCGTCTCTGCCCAGTGGCATACAACCCCTACCACAAACCTGAAACGGCGAAGACACTCCAAGAACCCCTGTTCCTGGCACGAACATAAAAATTGTGATGCGACGTACCCCTGTGGGCAGCTCCAGGACCGTTCGTGCCTCACATCCACCGCCGCGCTGTTTTCGACCGCATCCATGGCCCCAGCCAACCAGAGGGCATCCCAGTGCCTCCTCACGACGTGTCATCTTGTCCAGCATCAAGTCTGATATACTAAGAAAATGCCCAGTGCCTGGCCTGCCAGTCCTCCAAATACATATCAGTCACCTACGCCCCTAAAACCTTCCTATTCCCAAAGTATTGGGTACACCTCGATTGGGACCCTCTTCCACCATCCTGTAGCACTCCTACATCTTCAACCTGCATCAACCAAGTTTCCCCAACTAGGACAGAATCCATTCCCCATGCCCAATGCTCAGCAGAAATCAACAGTCCGCTCTCATGTCCGTTGTTTCATTGCCCCCGCAACCGCCATCACTGACCGAGGAGCCCAGTTTCAGCACAACCTGCAATACCCCAGCCCTCAAGCACGTCTAGCAACTCAATCACCTACCACCCTAAGCCAATGGCATGAGTAGAAATTTCCACCTGCAGCTAGCGCACTCAACGGCACACAGCACGAACCCTTACAGCTGACTGATGCTTCCTTGCAAGCTCCTCAACCTGTCACACAAGAGGATATAGACTGTAAAGCCCAGCAGATTCAACCTAAGGAGACCCCCGTCACCTGGGATTTCCCCCACCTCCGACCCCACCATCAAACCACCTCCAAGCTCATCTTCAACTTACTCAAAAGCTGACAAGTTTTATTCAGAGCTACTGCTCCACGCCAGCCTCCTCAGCCCTGAACATCCCTCCTGCAACTCCACTAAACAGCCGGTATGCTTCAATTAGGTATGATGCTCAATAAACCCACCACAACGCCCCTAAAGAGGAACTCTGCCAGTATACCTGTTCAGCAAGTTCTGACGATTATCCCGAATGGCAGACATGACACCACCAGCATAGAACCGAGTCCTGTACCACCTGTTCCCACCCAGCACCACCTCAACAAACTATGCCTCAAACCAGCCCACCCCGCAGTTACAACCGGCAACACCAACGCCCCAACGACATTTTAAAAACCCCTTTAACCCCTGTAAACCTCGCTACTGTCCCAACCTGCCATGCTAAAGTGTGGAACCCCTGCTGCTTATAGACCCTCTCCTCGACGAAAACACCTGCTCCTGAACCCAGCACCTACACACCCCAAACAGGGCATACTGAGGACCTGTACCAGTTTCCAGGGAAGCACCAACATCATCAGCCCCACAAACCCTCCTCCCTCTCCTTTTCTCCCACAGATCTTGAATTCAGACAGAGCGTTCTCAGCGGCCGAAGAACTAACCACTCTCTGCCAGCAAGTCTTACATGTGGTATAAACCCAGCCGACAACAAGTCTCCCCAAAACCCAAGTTCTCAGCCCTCACATGGGATGCAAACCTGTAGACAACAAGCTCCCTACCAACCGCCTGAAAGGAAGGGGAGCTAATATGACCCCTCCCCACAAACCTTTTTGTCCCCAGCAGCCTAACCCAGGAATTCCAGTGTATGCCCGTGGCTCTAGCTCAACCCAGCCGCCTACATGACTGAGTCAACTTATAATGCCACCCACTCCAAGCATAAGCCTGACCCCATGGTGACCTCCTTCTAACCACACCAAACCAGCAAGCAACACCTCCTCCCTCCTCCTGCTCAGAACCTCGCCCCGCCTAGCAGGACCAGCTGGTCCCTCTCGAAAACCCCACCACCAACCAGTTCCTAACGTCAACCATGAAGCCCCCAGCAACAAGCTTAATACTACAATCCAATAATATAAAACAGAGAAGCAACTGAAAGTTTTCCATCCCATCCCTGAGAGGAACCAAATAAATTCAAAATATCACACCATAAATCCTAAATAAACAATAGAATATACATATGTAAGGAAGAAGCAGAATAGAACACAAACAAATATAACCTCCTAACTAAAACAGAACA
>NW_024724487.1:0-14558 GCF_018991925.1 Homarus americanus
GTGTGTGTGTGTGATATACTCTCTCTCCTTCTATAACCTCCCAAAGACATCATTTCCAAAACCCAGTACACTCATCATGTAGGATCCCTGACGCAGTAACAAGTTCCGCCTCACAATAAAAGTTTTCTCGTTGCCCTTACACTGGGGACTGGCAGTAACCCCTCCTCCGCGGCCCCTCCCCCTGGCCCTCCTACCCGGTCCCTCCACCCCTCCTCCCCCGGCCCCATCCTACAATCCAGATTTCTCAGTCGTTTAACAGATACACAGAGAACTCTACGAGATGTAATAAAACTAAAACTACTCTTACGGAAGGGAGGTTTTTAGGGGTCCAGCATCTGACTGTTGAGCTATGAAGGCGATATGTACTGTTGTTTACATGTTTATTGTCTCCCGGCCCCCGCTTAGCTGAAGGGTCCTAGGAGTGTTGTGTGTCCATCTGTCTGTACGTTCATCTTGTTCCTCCCTGTGTATGTCCATCACTCCAATCCTCTGTATGTCTGCCCGTCCATGCACCCCTCAATGAGTCCATCTGTTGCTCTGTCTGGTCATATGTTCCTCTGCACGTTCGTGTGTCAGAGTTGTGAACGCGACGCCACGAGAACGAACTGAACTATGGTCTCCATCTCTGGCACAAAGCTGCCTGATCTGGGGCTCTCAGACGAGGCCAATAAGCAATATTTTTCCCTCCTGATGTAGAGGAATTGTGGCTTCTATGTCGTCTTGGGTCACCAGTCGTGGCTGGGGGGGTAGATCGACGGGTTCTTATTGTGCGAGTTATATTAATCTAAGAAAATTATTATTTTTCCATGATAACTTCATATAAGTTACATTTGTATCTATGATTAATGTAAAGTATTTATTCAACATGACTTAGTGAATGATAAACAAACTGACAGTTGGCTTATTTTTTCTCCTTTATCTCTTGCGTAAACCCCACGAGGAAGATAATTTTCTTTGCCAGGGAAATGGAATTTTATGCAATTTATAGTCTCGGTAAGCCTAACTGTCTTATATACAACAAATGAAAAAAATTATGTTATTTTATTTAACTCTACACAACCGAACTTCCCGCTGTTTCTATATTCTACAAGACGGTCATAGTTTGTTTTACGCATTATCCTCTCTTTATCCTATCACTGTTTACTACTTCATTTTCTATCGAAAAAATACAAAGTTGTTTCAAACATAAGAGAATTACTGATGGCAGAGACACATACTGTAGTTGTCACACACAACAACTGCCTGGAATATAACCACGTATGTGGTTCCCGGGACTCTTTATCACACCCTGCACCATGACCTATGAACACCCTCTCCTGGCGACCACCTGGCTAGGCAGGCCCTTGGTTCTTACAACCCGCACCCTGGTATATCCTCCACTACCCCAGGCAAAGACACATAACCCTTACTTTAGAACCATTACCTGTTGCTGTCTGGCCAAACACCGAACCTGCAAAACACAAAAAAATATCACTATTAGCTGAAGGAAAAAATAATATTTATAGGGAATTAATTGTTACTTGTACATTTCAACGTTACTCTTAATAAGTTTACAAGAGCAGGTGAGATACTGTGACAAACTGCAATTTATTTTCCTAATGCAATATTTTCTCCGCGACATCCACCGCATCTGATGGTGAGGAAGCACTTTCTTAACACACCATTATTGAACTTATAATGTATACATAAACTACATGTTAAGTGCTACCTAAAAAAAAATCTTGTATGACTGATTCTAATTATCTCGTAGAGTTGTACACAAACAATAAGTGCTTAAGTGAGTGCGTAAGTAGCAAGCAGTATAAGTAAATAAGTGTATTCGTACATAAATATGCCCGTAAATAAATAAATAAATAAATAAATAAATAAATAAGTAATAAAAGTAATTAAGTTATTATCTAGCTAATATATTAGAAACTCGACATAATTCAGTAAATTGCGTGCGCACCGTGTTTGGAGGCCACATTTACCGTGCCTCGGGAAAATTGGCTGGCAGGGAGCATATTGTCCGGCGGGAACATTTTAAGCAATATGTTCAATTTCCTTCCAAAGGTGATTAAAGTTATTTTTGTTGGAAAACTCAAGTTTTAATTCAACTCTTATGTTCCTGTCATAAGCCTTCCGCAAAAGTGCAGTGCAGTGGTTTTTACCGGGGAAAAATTGAGTGTGCACAATTTAAAAGAAAGAAAGAAAGAAAGAAAAAAAGAAAAAGATTTAAGGAGAACAACAACAACAACATAAAGAGCAAGGAAGGAGGAACAAGAAATAGCGGAGGAGGAGACCACTAATCTCCCCGTCGGGCCACACCAGGTCCAAAGAAGAACCGACGGAATAGCCTCATTATCCACTTCTTCAGTGGTTTTCTTGAGACACACATTCACCTACAAAGATCACAGTTAGAAAATTACGACTGTTTGAGTCCTCGATTTGACAGCATACTATGGACGGATTGATACACGGACAGACACACGGACGGACTAATACACGGAGAGACAAATGGACGGACTGATACATCGACAGACGAACAGACGATCTGATAGGAAACACAGACAGATACACGGACAGACTGATAAACTAATATAGACAGGAAGGGACTGATCAACCAACAGACCCACGGACGGACTAATAAACCAACAGACTGGAGGACGGACTAATAAACCAACAGACTGGAGGACGGACTAATAAACCAACAGACACACACAAACATACAGTATAGTCGAACAGTCTACTACGGACCTAAAATAATCACTCCTATTGTTCTCTCTCCAGACGGCAGTAAACACAAATAAATTCAATTACTTTAAAACATTCCCATATATCAACACACAAATTCGAATGTACAGTTGCCGACATAAATCCCCGGACACGTGACAGTATCTAATGTGAGTACTTGAAGATCATTAGGTGATGGAGAATGGAAATTTGACGTATTTTCTCGAATTTGTCTCTGTATTAAGGAGTGTTATTTTCAATCTGTAGTTCCGATATACAATGTAATGAAAAGCAGATATTACCAACTGTTTGGGGAATTTTGTCCACAACTGTACATCATAAAATAGAACATAGGTTAACACGATCACCCTTACAGCACTAATATGTTATATATATATATATATATATATATATATATATATATATATATATATATATATATATATATATATATATATATATATATATATATATATATATATATATATAAGACCCTTAAATTCAGCCTTTTTCGATTCACCAATCTTATTATATCTAGTTTCTTTTAACCTTACTCAAGCAGCGTGTAATTACTGTATTGTAACTGCGAGCCAAGAACGAATTTAATACTCATTGTTTTTTTTAAGGGGATACAACATAAATTAACAGTGTTTGTACGTCATGATAGTGCCAGCTATTAATACCAACAGAGAAATTAATAAGTATTCAATTTTAGAACCATGTTAAGTTAATGAATCCTGAATCTATTTGTAACCTTTATTATATACGGAATATGTACATATATGTATATACATATATATATATATATATATATATATATATATATATATATATATATATATATATATATATATATATATATATATATATATATATATATATATATATACCTTATATGTATGGATTGATCAAAACACACAAGCTTAATAATCCATTACGTCCTATCGTGAGTTCTGTGGGTTCTGTTACTTACAAATTATCCAAGTGGCTGGTAAAGATGATTTCCCCTCTTACAGGCCAAATATCTAATTCACATATACGCAATAGCAGTGATTTAATTGATAAACTCAAGAAACACAACGAACCTTGCGAATTAATAAGTTTTGATGTAAATTCACTGTTCACTAGAGTACCTGTGAAAGACTTACTTTCATTTCTTAAAGATAAATTACAACTGCTAGATTTAACTATTGAACATGATACTTTCCTGAAATTGATAGAGTTATGCGTAACTGACAATGTGTTTAGTGCAAATGGGAAGTTCTACAAGCAAGTATTTGGCATGAGCATGGGTAATTGTCTTTCTGCTCCTCTAGCCTGTATTTATATGGAGTTCTTTGAGTCTAGATTACTCCCCAATGTAGTGGACTGTATTCCTCCTTGGTATAGATATGTAGATGATGTTCTTTGTCTTTGGCCTAAAAACAGTGACCCTTTGGAATTTTTAGACAAGCTTAATAATATTGTCCTTAGTATCACATTCAAAATTGAAAGAGAAATAAGTGAATCCCTTCCATTTCTTGATATGCTTATCATGAGAAATGGCCAAAACTATAAATTTAAGGTATATAGAAAGCCCACACAGGTAGACAGTTTCATTCACTTTTTATCCAATCACCTTGAGTCTACCAAAATGTCAGTTTTTTCTGCTATGTTCCTACGATGTCTGCGTATTTGTGACTCTGAATTTATTGACGACGAACTTAAACACATTCGTTCTATTGCACAGAAACTTGGGTACCCTTCTGTGTTTGTTGATCGTTGCTTTAAAAGGGCTAAAAAATCCTTTCATTCCTCTGTAACCAGACAAGTTCCTACACTTAAGAATATTTTGACTCTGCCCTATCGTGACGAATTTGTCCCTTTAGTTCGGTCCCTCAAGCTTCTAAATATTAATGTTGTTTTCAAGTATGACTCAACCATTACCAATATGTTAATAAGGAATAGCCCAAGTTTGAATGTAAATGGAAGTGTTTATTGTATTCCATGTAGCCAATGTAATTGTAATTATGTAGGTCAGACAGGAAAAACACTGCAGCTCAGAATCAAACAACATAAGTATAATATCAGAACTGCATCTGAAAGCAGTGCCTTGTTCGTTCATGTTAGGAATAATAATCACCCCATTGCTTAGGAAAGAAGCTTAGAAGTATTCAAATCATCTTGTGTCACAGAAAGACTTCTGGTTGAAGCTAGTTTGATTAAGGAATTAAAATCAATAAACCTTAGTGATGGTCAGTTCAAAACTGATAATATGTTACATAAATTTATTTGTCAGTGGCCCAAGGTTAAAAATGCTTTGAAAACCTTTGATCTTGATGTATGACAGTTATTTTGTGGGTCCCTTTTTTCTGACCTGACCTGTCTAGTCACGTCACCACCCTTCTCTTAAGCTCCTCTACGGTTGTGTTGGTGTGGGGATTAGTGGATGTTATCATTATGACCTGACCTCATGTTTTTAGGTCACCCTGTATATTTAAGCCTCTCTCTGTCCATGTAATCTAGTTGCCTCTGAAGATGTCTTGAATAAAGACGAAAGCTAAGGTACTCCGTTGTTTCCATTTTCCCGTGTGATTTTATCAAGATTTATCTTATCCACGTTTTCATTGTGGATTTACATGAAATATATATATATATATATATATATATATATATATATATATATATATATATATATATATATATATATGCTGATAACCACAAGGAAAGAAGAAAACACGAAGTTCCCAAGCGCTTTCGTGTAATTCACATCTTCAGGGGTGAGTACAGACTAGAGAGAGTAATACAAATCAAGGTGTATATATACAGAGGAGGGTGAGACCAGGTCCACAATGGTCAGGTATTATGTAATGACCCTACTAATCTTTAAATAGCACACAACGGTTGGTGGTCAGGTCAGATGGTCAAGTGACCCGGCCTTCTCACCTGATCACAAATCTTCTTAATTACAAAATTGTCCAGCTTGTACATGCCGTTACTCAAATTCATGTTGAATGCTTCGGTATGTTTAATAAGACTAGATTCTATGATGTTCCTACTGTCAATTGACTTACATGGTAATATTGAGGAGGCATTATCCCAGTCAACGCAATGCTTGTTATCCCTCAAATGAACAAACAGAGCATTGGATTCCATCATTAGCTCAGTTGGGTCAATCTCTTATAAACTATCTAAATGGTTAGTTTCTTTACTAAATCCCCTAGTTGGCAACATTTCTAACTCCAATATCAAGAATAATATGGATCTGGTTGATAAACTCAATAACTTACACATTAATCATGATTTTAAACTGGTCAGCTTTGATGTAACGTCACTCTTTACAAAGGTCCCAGTTGATGATTTACTAGAGTTCCTCATAGATTCCCTGGATAACATTTCACTGCCCGTCTCGAAAGACGACTTCATCGAACTCATCAAACTATGTATTAAGGATTGCAAATTCGAATTGAATGGGGAATATTATGCTCAAAACGTGGATAAGATAAATCTTGATAAAATCACTCGGGAAAATGGAAACAACGGAGCACCTTAGCTTTCGTCTTTATTCAAGACATCCTCAGAGTTGCCTCTGAGGATGTCTTGAATAAAGACGAAAGCAAAGGTGCTCCGTTGTTTCCATTTTCCCGTGTGATTTTATCAAGATATATATATATATATATATATATATATATATATATATATATATATATATATATATATATATATATATATATATATATATATGTGTGTGTGTGTGTGTGTGTGCGTGTGTGTGTGTGAGTTAGATATATCAACTGTTTTGTAGGAGCGGCCATTTTTTTGGGGTCTGGTAATTACAGCTGTGAGTACTAGCTCCCAAATTTGGGATGTTTTCGAGCCTATTACATTATCTGAAGGATATATAGACTTACCTACTTGTGTATAAGGACCTGAGGATAAGATAAGTATCGTCAAGCAACTTTGGTGTTGGGAACTTACTGTTTACCTTACGAAAATAACTGCTCGGGGTCCCATCACTCCTGGCTGGGTGTTGTGGGATGTCAACATTGCCCCATGGAAAGTGAATTATCGCTTAAGAACTCTACATGGAAGAGTAAAGAAAAGATAGTATTGGACGAAGTTCTTGAAGACCTTGAGTTGAGTAGTGATGAGTCTAATACGAGTGATGAAGCACAAGGGAGGTAGTGAAAAAGAAAGAAAGTTCTATAAGGATGAGGGAGACAAGCTGGCAAGAGGACAGTGAAAGCGGAGAAGTAAGAGAGGAGGAGACAAAAAAATCTTGGACAATAAACGTGTGTGGGTGGTAATAATAATGGAAATAACAGAAAGGAGATAGTGGAGAATGGATCAAGAACAGAGCAAAGTATGGAATTTGAAGGAAGCAGACAAGAACACACACAAGGTAATGTTGGTCGTGTCAGGAAGAGATTAATTTTTCCACAGTCATGCCCGATGACCTTCCTTGAAAAATTAAAATGGGCAGTACAACTAGGACGGGAGCATCGCAGCTTTGAGCCTCTTTTGAAAGAAGGCACACACAAGCCTTATCTTACAGTGGGGACCATGGAGGCTGTGGAATTGTTGACAACTGTTGGGTACAAGGGATACTGATGGTTTTGCCAGAGGAGAGCGACATACTGCTTACAAAGGTTATAATCTTCAGGTACCCTGTAATACTAGATCCAGAATACTTATTGGATGACGAAAGATTTGTTTGGGTCAAGAGGCATTTAATAAGGGGCGAAGAGAGAAGCCAGGTTATTGCTCTAATGAGAGGAAAGGTTCCAGAGAAAGTGCTCATCACAGGAGCAGGGTATAGGAAGGTGGCACTATATGTGGAGGGACCAATAATGTGTCTCAAGTGTTGCAGATGGGGACATAAGGCCTGGAGCTGTCAACTGGACCCACGTTGTAGATTCTGTGGGAGAAGCACGAATCTAGCAACTGTAAGGACAAGATCAATGCAGGAGAGAATGTGAAGCCTTGTTGTTGTAATTGTGGTAAAACTCACAATGCTAGTTCAATTGCATGCGAGATGAGGCCACGTATGAGAAGTGACCAACAAAGGAATTATTCAGAGAACACTGAAGAAGTACGCTGTGGTCTGACAGTGACAAGACAGCAGGAGAACACACAGACAGTGGAGACAGTGATCCCTGAGAATGCCTGGCATGAAGATTCAAGAAGGATAGGACTGCGATTGCGGCCGGAAGAGTTGTTGATGCCAGGAACAAACAGAGTAATAAACAAGTAGCAAGTGAGAGTAGTGGTGCAGCCCTCCAGGTTAGTGATAAAACTGTGCAAGAAATTCTGGGAGAAGAGGTGCGTAAGATGTTTCAGCTTTTGCAAAAGTTAGGTCAGAAAATAGAAGTGATAGAGAAAAGACTTGATACAGTGATAAATAAAGAAAGGGAAAACAAAGCTGTGAATATTGTAGAATTAGAAGGGAAAGAGGAAAGTGAAGAGCTCAAGCTTTTGAAAAATTCAGTGCTTAAAATAAGTATTACAGGGAAGGAGAGGAAAATAAAGGATTGTGTAGTGCAGGGAGCAACAACTGAAAGTTTTAAAAATGTGTTGGTAAAGTGTAAAGATGCTGATAAAGAAAAACTTTTGAGGAAATGGGAATCTGTGCAGGAGGATTGGGCCTTCTTAAAGAATCTGATTGGAAAGGATATAAAATGTGTAAATATTAATCGTGGATCTAGCTAACCTTAAGATAATGTCCTGGAATGTTAATGGTCTACGAAATAGAGTGACAGATGTACACTACTTTACCCTTAAAAATAATATTGACATAATTACCCTTCAAGAGACTGGGGACAGGAAAGGCGACCTGCTTAAACTGTCTGGATATAAGGGATTTCATCTCTATTCGGGTGAAGGTATAAGAGGGGTCTCAACATACATTAAGAATTCCATACCAGCAGAACTAGTTGGAAGCCCGAGTAGAGTACAAGGAATAGAAAGTGTCTGTATAAAGTTATATTTGGAGGAAGGAGAATTGAACATAGCAAATTTGTATATTTCTGGAGGCTGTTTTGACCTCAACTTCTTACCAGATTACATGTTTTTGGACTCAACTTTGGCTGTAGGAGATTTCAATGCTCGACATCCAAGACTCCAAACAATGGTGAGAATTAATTGTAATGGTATAAAATTTTGGCAATTTTTACAAGATCACCCAGATGCTTACTTGTTAGGAAATGAGGAAGTGACTCATATTAAAGGAGGAAGGTTAGACTATGCTTGCATGATAAGCAGTCAGGGAGTCCAGGGAGAATGTGAGATAATAAGGGAGCTAGTCAGTGACCATTTTGTTGTGTATGTTCAATTACCATTAGGGAAGAGACAGGTGAGATATAGGAGGAAGAGATTGAAACTAAACAAGGATGACACAGAAGTGTTTACCCAAAATATAGAGAAATGGTACAGAAATTATACACAAGTCTGTATGGATAGCTTTTATAATGACTTAGTTGGGGAGATAGAAAGATATTTAACTAAGGCAACACAGAAAAAGATAAATGATAAGACACATGGGGCTAGGAAACACTGCTATACCAATGACCAAATGTTGAAGGGATGGACACAAATGTTAAGGGCAGCACATAAAGATTGGGTAAAGAATGGTAGAAGAGAAGAAGATCGGGAAATCTTCATGGATATAGCCAAAATATGTGGGCAGGCTAGGAAGGAGGCAAGGGAGAAATATTGGCAAGACTTTGCACTGCACATTGGGGAGAGTAAAAATCTCAAAGAAATATGGCAGGATATTAACAAAATTAGAGGAGACAGGAGTAATTTTATTAGCCATCCTCATCCAGAGGAAGAACCTAATAAACTGGTTGACAAATGGGCTAAAGCTGCTAGTGTTGCCTCCCTGCCTAACAGGACAATAGAATCTTTAGATGAGTGGCAAAATGAAAGAAGAAGATTTATTTCATCAGCTCTAAATATTTGTGATGTAACATGTGTAGATATTACTCAAGATGAGTTATTAAATGCTGTTAAAAAAGGAAAATCTACAGCACCAGGCGAAGATGGTGTGACTTATGAAATTTTGAACTGCTTAGTTGGTATGGAAAATAGTCCATTATTAGATTTATTCAACATGAGCTATGCAGAGGGTAGATTACCAACAGAATGGAAGAAAGCGATAGTTATTCCTGTCCCTAAGGCAACTGGTGGATACAGGCCGGTGTCTTTAACATCTTGTTTTTCCAAGATGATGGCGAGAGTATTATTAAATAGGCTTGTATATATTGTGGGGGAAAATCTATCTTGTAATTTATTTGTTTTTTTTGGAAGGGAAATGTACTTCAGACTGTGTTATAAAATGTTTATCAAATGATGCAGACAGATGTAGAGTTTTTGTGGATTTACAAGGAGCATTTGATAAAGCTCACAGTGAAGTAGTTATGAATGAACTGGCTGCTCTAGGGGTATCAGGAAAGTTGTTACACTGGATAGGTGACTAATTGCATGGAAGGAGAATCTGTGTATGGTATGAGGGATGTTTGTCTGAGGAAAGAGCACTTGAAATAGGCACTCCCCAAGGGGGAATAATGAGTCCAATGTTTTTTAATGTGTTAATGAAGAAGATAGCCTCACACAAATATCCCAAAGGAGTGGTAACCATCATTTATGCAGATGACATCATATTTCATGGAAACTCTGTCAAAAATTTGCAGATTGCATTAAATAATTTTATTGTTCTTTCTCAAAAGATGGGCTTAGTTATCAATGAAGAAAAAACCAAGTGTGAATGTAAAGGAAGAGGAACTGAATCCGTTTTTCTAAATGGAAAAATTGTTGAGAAAGTGTCAAAGTATAAATATTTAGGAATGTATATTGGCTTTACTAGTGAAAGTAAAGAGGCAGAAATATATCATGTCCTCACTCAATGTAAAGCAAGATTACAGCCCTTGAAGGCTCTAGCATGTTGTGGTAAAGGTGCTGGGGTACCCATACTAAGAATGATGTATATTTCTACCATCAGATCACTTATAGACTATGCAGCACCTGTCCTCTCTTGTACTGGTGAAGGAAGGCTACGGAAGCTTGAGATCATGCAAAATGAAGCAATGAGAATAATTTTAGGGTGTCAAAAGAATGCAATGATTGAGATAATGAAAATGGAACTAGGGTTACAGAGCATTTCACAGAGGGTCAATGAAATTAATACAGTTGCAGCAGTTCGATTAATGAGAGGGAACAGTGGGGGTAAATTTGTACAAGATATAAATGATGGTTTAAAAGGTAAAAGGACCTTCTGCAGGCAAGGCAAGAGAGGATACATGAATGGATTAGTAAAAAAATGTAATCTGACACTCTGGTGTACAGCTGTTCAGAAGAGTTGTAAGAATCCACCCTGTCAAGAACGAGACGTAGAGTTAGACATAGTGCCTCTCACAATGAAGAAATCATTACATGAACCAGGACAGTTAAGATCTTTATATGGGAATAAGATTAGTAATTTGCCTAAAATAAACACATTGCATGTATATTGTGACGGTTCAGTTATATCAAGTGGTAGGGCAGGGTGCGGGATCCTTATAAGACAGTACACAGAACAAGGAAATGATGGCATCAAAATTGGACTTCGGTTGAGCAGTTTTATTTCATCAACACAAGCTGAGTTATATGCAATGTTAGTAGGATTGGAAAATGTTGTAAAGAGGTATAAAGATGCATATTTTTTTGTTGATAGTAGGGCAGCTTTGGATTCTTTGAACAGTGGGAGTCCAGTCTTTGAACACATTATTGGTTCATGTAGAAAATTAGTAAATACAATAAGGAAAAATGGCCATAATGTTCAATTTGTATGGGTCCCTTCACATGTGAAACATTACCATCATGTTCTCATGAACACAAAATTTACATATGGGAAAGATGGAAGTAGGTGGAAAGATTCAGTGTATATGAGGTTAAAATTAGGATATATATATTATTGGGAACTTGGAGCTGAGAGAAGTGAACAGAATAAAGAATGTAGAGTTTGTAGAACATCCAGATCCCATACCCTGCCACATTATATACTGGAATGCCCATTGCTTAATGTATATAGAAATGCCCATATAAATAATGTCCCAAGCAAATAGAGCGGATGTATAAAAATAGGAAAATAGATGAAATATTAAAGAAATATAGAAATTTTGCATCTAGAATATAACTATGTACTATAACTGATTATATGAAATATTAGGGATTTATGTGAGTCCTGAGAGGGACATTCCTGGACTGGGGTGGGGATGATTATGTCACTTCTAATATAAACATCTCCAGGAGTTAATGTTCTTTAAACACCTAAATAAGTGACATTTCGTGTGTTTACTTACAATTAAATAACTCAATGTTTTACCTTATTAATTTATACCTGATGTTATTCGCTCTATACCGGTACTGATTCTACCATACATCAATGCTAAATATATTTCAGTCTTATTTTATATTTTTCTGGAATAAATAATTTCTAATTTTTAATTGAGGAAGAAGTTGTGAGTATTACTTCCACGTCTTGGCCACCACATACCTCCCTCCTCCACGTCTTGGCCACCACACACCTCCACGTCTTGGCCACCACATACCTCCCTCTTCCACGTCGTGGCCACCACACACCTCCCTCCTCCACGTCTTGGCCACCACTCACCTCCCTCCTCCACGTCTTGGCCACCACTCACCTCCCTCCTCCACGTCTTGGCCACCTCCTCCCTCCTCCACGTCTTGCTTCCCTCACCTCCTCCTCCGTGTTGGCCACCACTCCACCCCCTCCTCCACGTCTTGGTGTCCTCACCTCCCTCCTCCACATCTTGGCCACACGCACTTCCCTCCTCCACGTCTTGGCCACCACTCACCTCCCTCCTCCACGTGTTGGCCACCACTCACCTCCCTCCTCCACGTCTTGGTCATCACTCACCTCCCTCCTCCACATCTTGGCCACACGCACTTCCCTCCTCCATGTCTTGGCCACCATTCACCTCCCTCCACCATGATTTGGCCACCATTCACTCCTCTCCTCCACGTCTTGGCCACCACATATCCCCCTCCAACACGTCTTGGCCACCACTCACCCCCCACTCACTTATGAACTTTGTCATTAACTAAAGCTCACTCCAGGAGTCTTAGCTGTAAGTCTCACAGCGTATAATCTTACATACCGAGGATAAGCCTTGAGCGTTACATAAGGAAGGTAGCTGTAGGCTTTCTTATTGACTGTTAAACATTTATTTCCTGGTAAAACCCTTTTTTTTCATCTGTTTGACACATATGTTAATTTTGTTAAAACCAAGGATTATGAATGAAATATACAAGTAATCCTTCTTGGAAATTGATTCGAAAAACATTATCAAATACATAAATCATATTTCATTACGTGTGCTCGCTCAAAATGCTGGATATAATGTTCGAAATAAACAAATAAGAATGAATTGTTTTCTACATTTTCGCTAATTACCTGAATAGATAAATTATTAAAGTAAATATATCTGTCCAGGTATGTAAGAGGGACATCTGTGCGGCACAGTGCACACACAGCAGGTGTAAGAGTGTTATGTTCATACACATTAACTCAAGCGGGAAGCAGTTTACTAACAACTGCATTACCTAAATTGAGTGAGAAGCGGGGATTTGTGTTTGCGCCTTAACTAAAATGATCTTTATTCCTGGGCTTTTTGCTACGAAAACTAAGACCTTCCTTAATAAATATAACGATCCTACAGAGGAAGTATTGTTATTTATAGTTTGTGTGGAACGTTATGAGGCCCCTCTTAGTTGTGGCGACAACACAGGCCTCAGTTATCACCTTATCACCGCATTACAGTAATTGACTCCCGCATTTAAAAGATTACGTAGTTTAGTTATATCCAATATGTTTGTCAAATTAAGTGCTGGTGGTTAACTTTTGGCAAGAAGCCAAGGCATTAACTGATGGGCTGTGTACTTAGTCTTGTCTAGCGTTCCCTCACCACCAAATTTATGGGTCTGTGTCCAGACAAGCTGGCGGGACACTAATGGTTTCCTTATCTTAAAGTATTACCTATAAAACTGTCGGAGGTGTGGGAAGGTAAGTGATGGGTCCTGACAAGGTGTGAAGTATATGTCGACTGACCGACCATTCGACACTGAAAAACAGACATACTGTCAGTTACGTAATGACCCCAGATAAGATGTGCAATGTTATTCATAAAGACAAGTATTTACAGTTACAATGTTCAGTACTGTGTTATGATGAAATATTATTGGAAACGGAAATGCTCTTAAACAACATAAACTGTCTTTATTCGCTTTATGTACCACAAATACAGTAAGTCGTTTGTCGCTGACTATCAAAATGGATCATAAAAACAACCCCAGACTCCCTCGTCTCTCAAATCATACACGGAGGGGTTTTTTGTACGGGGATTAGCCCACCCGGGCACAGGTCACTGACCCACATCGGGACCTGGGGACGTAATAATAATAATAATAATAATAATAATAATAATAATAATAATAATAATAATAATATTAATAATAATAATAATAATAATAATAATAATAATAATAATAATAATAATAATAATAATAATAATAATATTAATAATAATAATATTAATAATAATAATATTAATAATAATAATATTAATAATAATAATATTAATAATAATAATATTAATAATAATAATATTAATAATAATAATAATATTAATAATAATAATATTAATAACATTAATAATATTAATAATATTATTAATATTAATATTAATATTATTATTAATATTAATATTAATAATATTAATATTAATATTAATAATATTAATATTAATATTAATAATATTACTATTAATATTAATATTAATAATATTAATATTAATAATATTAATATTAAT
>NW_024724488.1:0-27957 GCF_018991925.1 Homarus americanus
AAGATGAATATTCTACACTGTTATCAACTCAAAATACTGCCTCTCTCTCCCTTCCCCTTCAAACTCCTATTTCATCCCCCATGGAAATAAAGCAAGCCCAAATGTCTCTACTGGTTATAGCTATGAAATACAAACAAGAGCTACAGAGAGACATCAAGGCAGTATTAACATAACTACATTAATGTTTTACATTTTTGCATTTATATCAACTAAACAAACAAAAACACTCGCATTGCAAAATTCCCGACCGTCCAAACTCACTCTATAGATAAGACCCCTAAACTGAGACAGTCCTACACACAGACAGACGGACGACCTAAGCATAAATATACCACTGTGTTTTAAATTTTCACACAGCCATTAACTCAAAGACACCCCAACCCCAACCCCCATCATGAAATTCAAATCGGCCCAGTTCTCCCTCTATAGATAAGAGACCCATAAAGTGATAGATAAGTGATAGATAAAGTGATAAGATATATCTGGCACGAGCTGGGGAAGGAAGACAGCGCGTGGGGGGGGGGGGCGTCCATCTTAATACATCTGTCACGATATCATCTGAGTGAGGAGTCGACGGCCACTAGCACGATTCCCTGAGGCTCCGTACGTTATATTTTTACCCCTAACTGGGAATTCGATAACACATCTAAACGAGTCCACTTAAGCAACGACAGAGAGAGAACTGGTTGGCATAAAGGCGTTGAGATGATGGTGAAACTTTCCCGTTACTAGATAAGTTCCGTAATCCTCAGTAACGGGAAGAAATCCATGAAGTAATCTTTCAAAAGTGAAGACCAGGGATCTGATTCTCAAAGATTTATACGTCAAAAAATCTTCGTTTCAGTGAATGTATCCATCCACTAGCTGGAAACTTCCACTGCTTCAATTTCAATGACCTAATTGTCCAGTAAGTTTTGTATCATACTTAAAAAATAATTCAAGCTATATTTATGTGTTCTTAACCTTTTAATCACTGTAATAAATACTTTACGAGTGTTTAGGAGCAGAAGAAGTAGAGTTACTACAGTATTACCGTGTGTTATATCCTAACCGTAATGACTGGTGAGGTAACTGTTGAGACTGATGGGAGTAACTGTGATAATTGGTAGAGCCAGACGTGAGGTTGGATTTATCGGCCTGGACTGGCATCCATGGTGCCACACGCCAGGATAAACAAGTCCTACAGGAGCCAGCAGTGAGGCCTCGTGTCCTGTGAGCTCCTCCCCCGGCTTGCCTCCTTGTCGAGGGACACTGACTACATAACATCACGTGATCTCTGTAACATGAGTATGTAAGATATCGGGACCAAGTGGATGAGAATTGGCAAATAGTTTAGAACAAGAAGAACTTGATATAGTAAAGTTTTGTGTGTCTGGAGACGAGAGAATTTCTACAGTCTTATCAAAGCTTCTTTTCATAGTGCTGTTTCTCTATGGACAGTTCGATATATGATCTACCAGTCCTCCCAATATTAACGTGACATAGTGTCTTGGTTGGTTTAGGTTAGGTTAGGTTAGGTTAAGTTATGAACTGAGCAATTTCACGAACAGATTATTGAAAGAAAGTAGCAGTCAAAAACGGAAAATGTACAGTAGGTTTAGATTGTGTGTGTTAGCGCGCGAATTTCTAAGAAATTACAACAGTATATACGATAACATATAAATATGTGTAAATAAATACAGACTAGACTACATGTATAGAGATTTAACGGCGTGTATCCATAACCCTCACCTTATGGGGAACAGAAAAGTCTCCGTTTTACATAAAGTCTCACAGCACTAACACACGATATAATACACTAGACTTCAACACATTGGAAGGTGGGTGGGGAGGGTGAGTTACTTTGGTGGGACGGGGAAGGTGGGTGGGGAGGGTGAGTTACTATGGTGGAGGATGGGAAGGGTGGGTTACTATGGTGGAGGGCGGGGAGGATGGGTTACTATGGGGAGGGCTATGGGGGAGGGCGGGGAGGATGGGTTACTATGGAGGATGGGGAGGGCGGGGAGGATAGGTTACTATGGGGGAGGGCGGGGAGGATGGGTTACTATGGGGGAGGGCGGGGAGGATAGGTTACTATGGGGAGGGCGGGAGGATGGGTTACTATGGGGGGGGGGATGGGTTACTATGGGGAGGGGAGGATGGGTTACTATGGGGGAGGGCGGGGAGGATGGGTTACTATGGGGGAGGGCGGGGAGGATGGGTTACTATGGGGGAGGGCGGGGAGGGAGATCTGGTTTCTTGTCTTTATACACTGAACATTATTATGTTAGCTATATGGAGGCTTAAGAGTCCGAGAGCTTAGGTATTTGTTGACACGAAGAATCATTGACCGGATTTATACCACTCTCTCCGGAAAGTCTGTACATATGTGTCTGTTTCATGCGTCTGTGTGTCTGTTAACCAACTTTCTCGGTGGAAGGTGAGAAGTGTGTTTTGGGCAGGGAAGGGTGTAAAGAGATATGTTTACTTGCCGTGAAGTCTGTGTGTAGGTGTGTCTTGTCTTACGAGACCCCAGTGTGGGAGGGCTGAGCTCTCTGTTGGTAGTCAGAGTGTGTGTGTGTGTGTGTTTGTCAGTGAGGAACTTGTCTACTTACATGCATGGACCTGGCTGCGTGCTGGCTGGTCGGTGTGTGTGTGTGTGTGTGTGTGCGCGTCACTCTTCAATGACCGGGACAAAGAGGTCGTGAAGGATGCAGCTTTGTCTGGGTCTCTATGTTCTTTAGGCACCTTTGCCATAAGTTTGCTCTGTCATGTTTTATGAGGCCTGTGTGAGAGGGTCCACACGGAAAGGGGTTTCGTTGTAAGATGGTTGGGTTATGAGCGAAAGTCTGTGTGTATTCTTTTTCATCCATTTCCTGATGATCGGTAAGTCGGTGTCTGTACGTTCTTAGCTGATCTCTCTTAATTTTTTAAGGCCAGTCTAGAAGGTTAGGTTGTTTGTTGACTGGTCCTTAATGTGCTGGTACTTGAGTATGTATAACTCTGAATATAAATTACTGCACGTCTAATTGTATACTACGACCAGAGGGTATACGTCCAGTGGCTGTACGTCCAGTGGTTGCATGTCTACTGGCCTCACAGACTCACAGTCACCTCAAAAAGTCCGTGTCTTCGGCAATCAGAATGAACAGTTGGAGCGAACCCTGTGAGTACTCTGGTTCAATTTCGATTTTCAACCCATAGATGGATCTTCTTACAGCACTAGTTAAACAACGCGGCGCCTAGTATAGTTGCCGGGAGTGTCCCAGCAGGTGGCGCTGATCACGCCAGGAACATTATACACAAATCACTTATGTGAGATCAAGCTTAAATTATAAAAAGGACATATTATTATGAGACTAATACTGTAGAAAATATTATGTCGTTACTATACTCCCTAATTGTGAATGTATAGACTACAGTGAAACGTTACCACTCAGGTTTCCACATTATATAGGGCGACCAGTGGTGGACAACCCAAGTTAATTAGTGCTGCTCCCTCATCTCAGTGAGCAGCATCCTCAAAAATTTGATCTTAACCCAGATACAAAACCCGAAATATATATAAATACATTTGCAATGTTTTATGGCATGTATAACTTGAAGGCGCGCCATATTAAAACAAAAATGCATACAGTAATATAATTCTTAAATTATGTGAGCAGAAATGAAGATAATTAAATATGTAGTAAATACTAAAAAATGATTTTTTTTTATTATTGACAACTCTTGGTTGACGCGCCAAGTGAGGGCCGCACTCCAGACATCGATGGGTCGCACGCGGCCTCAGGTTGCCCACCAATGATTTTTTGTAAGCTCATTGTTTTGACTTACATATTTATTGTAGTTTTTTTTTTGTATTTTACCTGCCATTAATGTTATGTTGTAATGTATCAACATTTTATCACGCTTTACACCGTTATCATTAAGTGAGCTAAACCTGATGACTGTCATATCTGTAAGTTCGTAACTTGGGAACTTGCATATATGAAAGGTTAACCTAACAATAATCAGGTTAATATTGTATACCTTGTGTCTTTCACACGTTCAGGTGTTAAGATGTCTCATTACCTGGTGATGTTAAGCAACAACGGGACAGTGTATGGGGCTTCACCCCCCCCCTCCCCCACCACTACTCGGTCCTCCCACCAGCATCTCTCCAGTATTTCCACAATTTGAAATTAGATTTTCTTGATCGGGTTTCCAAATTTCTTTAGATTTCCTAAATACAATATTAAATTTCGGTATAAATTTCCTTTGATGAAAAACTTCCAGCGAAAAGAAACCGGATTATTTATAAAGAGCAAAGGATCAAAATTGTTATAGAGTAATAAGTATTACATTTAAGGTACAAAACATTGGCTTTTACCTGCCTGTTAACAGGTATAAGGTGTTAACGTCCACCATCCATGTCAGAGAGAGAGAGAGTATTAAGAAAGCACGGTGAAAAGTGAAAGTTCGTCTGCGAGAGACAAAATTCACAAGTTTATTATCATTATATGATTACATACTTGCGTATTTATTCTGTAGTTCTCGCATCATATTTTCATGAAAAATTTTTCCTAGAGTGGTAGTTTCATTACCATCTGCATTTGCTGTCATTTTACAATGAAGCCGAATCATGTCTTTCGGCAGGTCTGAGTTTGCAACTTGTCGTTTTCTTCCAGTTGGAATACAAGTCTTGTTTTTAACAGCCATGTAAACTTTCTTGCTCAAGACCAGCTCTGTGATCATTTTTATAAATTTTAATTGAATAATAATTCGTTCAACGAATGGAAGAGTTTTTTGGGGGGGCAACCTCTGGAGATAAGCTTGACGAAAAATAAAAATGTTCAATACTATCAAATCTAGACTGAATTTGTTTTACACTTTCATTGAGAAAATTTCTTCAGTTGGCTTAAAATAATTTAACATAACTATGGTCATTTCCTAGATTGGTGAATATGCTCGGCATTGTACTAGTTGCTGCCTCCCCAATGTATGTACAGTATATCTTGTTAAGTGGAACAATTTCCGTTATATCTGTCTGCCTGACATATCCAAGTTGCATAAAATCTGAGAACATGGCATTTATAAGGATTGTAATTTCTTTTCGAACCTGTCCTGTATAGAACCTGAATATGTAATAATCGCAAGCACAGTTTAGGCTTTGAAGCAGAAAGAACTTGGCGAGATTTATTATATTTTCTTAATGTTTATTTGTTTGATTCCATATATTTCGATTAGAAAGTAAAATAGTCTCAGCCTTATTTTATTCCCAACTACTGATTTCCTTAGAATTTCCTTACATTTAGCATTTCCTTAAAAATTTCCCTGTGATCACCAAATTTCTTAAAAATAAGGAAATTTCGTTGAAAGTGGAACAGTGAGAGTCACACCTACACTGGCAGCCCTGAAGTTATGCTGATTCTTATCCTGGATTTATTGTATAATTATCAGCCCTTTCTATTTTTTATGCAGTTGTGTGCATACCATCATGTTACCACACACACACACACATACACACCAGTGATCTCGTGAAATCCCTGTAAACTTCAGTAAATTTCATGTAACTACTGATTCACTCAGGGACTTCACGAAATTACTAAAATATTCAGGAATTTCACGAAGCTACTAAAATGGTGACATTATTTTACATCATTTTACTGAATGGCTTTAAACAATAGGTTGAGACTATCATATTTACGCCATGTTTCCTAATACACGTAAACATGAAACACCAAGTTGCTGAAATAAGTCTGACTTGTCGTCTCCTCCTAGTGAGTTCCCTACAGGCTGTATAACACATTAGCACAACACTGAAGTGAATCACGGGAGTATAAGGATAATGCTACATAGTTTGTTTTTACGTTGTTGTAGTGGTGAACTGTGTTGGGAGTCCTGCCTGGTGGACATCTTCGAAAGTATTGATTTGGAAAAAATTAATTTTATTTTGTCACTGGTAACGATATATGAGAATTTAATATACAGTAGTTGTGTTCTATCTCATTATGTATTTATTTGCTTATTTAGTTAAAAAATTAAGTTAAACAGAATAAGAACAAAATTCTAAAATTTCTTCGCAGTTGACTGACGCCTTGAGACACTGATGACGACAGAGTTTGGAGTGTTGTTTCAGAGGTTCATGACCAGCGGTAATATGTGTTCGTTTCAATGAACTCATTCATATGGAATAATAGTCTTTTTAAATGGAAGGGAAAAGTTTTTTTTTATGTGCATAGAATAATTTCAGTTGAAAAATAAAAAGTAATTTCATGGATCCTAGATCAGCGACTCAGGTATTTCACAGATTCAAAGAGAGAGATACAATCGATCTCTTTTCACAGTAAGTTATGAGACAAGTTCATTCAGTCCCATGAAACTCCGACACCCGTTTTGATATGTTTTATGAACCAGCGTCATGAACTGCAACTGTCGGCCTGGCCAGTTCAGTTTCGCTGCTGCTGTTCCCGTGTTCACGAGTGTCACAGTGGAGTTTTATAATGCTGGTGAGGAAATATTCGATGAAGAGGTAAGTGGTGGTCAACACGGGCTGTATTAGTTGAGGTTAATATGCTAAATATGAGGATGTACAGGACACGGTGAGGGTGGAGTGGCTGTGAGCTGACTCAGTCTGTAATAAAGGCAACTGCTAAAACTATATAGCATTGCTGTATTCCCTTAAACTAAAACCTTTTACCAAAAACTTCACGAAGTAACACAAATAACGTTTCACAAGGATTTACTTTGGGGAATACATAGACATATTGTTATACTTAAAAGTAAAATATGCAAATTTGTTGCCAGTTTGTTTACAATATGGCGTCTCGGTCCATCCACTTGCAGTAGAAATGTAAGAAATTCGATTCAAACATTATCTTGTTTAGGAATGATACATCAAGTGAGCATTTGAATCATTTTAAGTTTTATGAAAATATAATCCCCAAACTCCTTATGTTTACTTTGTCAGATGGTGGAGTAAAATAATAAATATTGAAAATTGGTATTTAAAAACAATTGTGAATCAGATACAAGCGATTTAACACATTGGAATAGATTGGACGGGCATCTTGCAAATGGTTTTACTATAGATTTTAGTTAGGCGAGTCAGGTCAGGTATGGTTGGTTCGTTTGTCGCCATTAATGATTAAATCAGATATGACCACAGATACGACTTCGTTTTCACAAGGAAATTATATCAGCCAACTGATATAATTTTTGTGGGAACGGTCTGACTGGTGTTAATGAATTGGGCAGACATTTGTAAATATATTCTGCGGATTTTCGTGGTTGTATTAAGATAAATTTCATAATGATTACTTTCTGAATTAAACTACAGACTTCTGTAAATATATAATGTACATTTCGAAAATAACACATATCATGTTACATATATCTCACACACAAACAAATAAATAAACACCAGGTTACGTGCATCGCATATACAAACAAGCAAACAAACACACTACTTTATGTACATTTCACATACAAACAAATAAATACACACCAGGTTACATACATGTCACACACAAACAAATAAATACACACCAAGTTACATACATCTCACATACAAAGAAATACACTAGGTTACATATATATCACATACAAACAAACACACACACTTTAATTCTGATCACTCTTTACAAACCGTAATTGGACTGATAGTTTGGTCATTCCCACCTATGTCTTAATTAACGCCCCGGGACTCACTTTGAGGGGATCACAGGAGAGCCGGACACACACACACACATCTTGCCCTGAGTAACTGCATCTAATGGTGGTGCATCATGATGGTGATGGCATGTCATGGTCGTGGTTGTCTATCACAACGATGGTGGTACATCATAACACCGGTCAACACAATTTATCTAGCACAAGGTTTTTAAACGGATTTTAAGTAAATTTGGGGTGCAGAATCCAAATATGACTTTGGTTTTTGTCTATCACATCAGGTTTTTGAGATATGCCATATTGCACTTTTGCTGGGAAACGTAAACTTTTGGATCAAAATTGACGGTTTAAACATGTATACATACATTTCTTCAGCATTATAATTTGTATTTTTCTATAACCAAAAATTGTTAATATCAAATTGGAAAGTTAATGCACATGTAATATTTAAATGTAACATTGATGGGTGAAAAAAACCCAATTAATGTACGGTAGAAATAGTGCAAGTATTAAGATCAAGTTACAGTTACATAAACTTCCTCTTTTTGGCCGATCTCTTATGTACAGCTTCTGGAATGTCTCTCATCAAACTCCAGCAGTAGTCTGCCATCATGTTCGAGTCCCATCGACCTTGGTAACGTTCTTCCATTACTTTAATGTCTTGATGAAAGCGCTCCCCTTGCTCCTCGCTCACTTCTCCCAGATTTTCTGGAAACTCGTCCAAGTGACTGTGTAAGTAGTGAACCTTGATACTCATTCTGCATCCAAGTGCTTGTAAACTCAAGAGCAGCTCTTCCACAATTTCTTGATAGTTGTCCGCTTTCTTGTTCCCTAAGAAGTTCCGCACCACATTAGAGAAAGCATTCCAAGTTCTTGCCTGTGCCACAGTCATTGTTGCAAGGAAGTGTGGATCTCTGAGTAGTGTTCTTATTTGAGGTCCATCAAAAATCCCTGCCTTTTTCTTCTCGTCGCTAAGACTTGGAAAGGTTGAGCATATATATCTGAAACACTCTCCACTATGATCAAGAGCCTTGACGAATTGCTTCATGATACCAAGTTTTATGTGCAGAGGAGGAAGGACAATGTTTTTCCTGTCAACCAGAGGATCGTTAATGATATTCTTGTCACCAGGCGTCAAACTATGTCTTGGTGGCCAATTCTTTTTCACCCAATGGTCTGCTGTAGCCCTGCTGTCCCAGTAGCACAGAAAACAGGGGTATTTTGTGTACCCTCCTTGCTGGCCCAATAGAAAGTTTACCATTTTCAAGTCCACACAAATTAACCATTCATGAGCATGGTATTGCAACCTCTCTAGAACAGTCTTAATGTTTTCATACTCTTCTTTAATTTGTACAGAATGTCCGATTGGAATTGAACCATACTTGTTTCCGTTATGAAGAAGAACACATTTCAAGCTCCTTTTAGAACTGTCAATAAAAAGTCTCCAATCCTTACTATCATATGCTGGTAGTCCCATGGAGAGAAGAAGTCCTTCTACATCATTACAAAAAACAAGCTGGTCATATGAATGAAAGTACTTCCGCAGTTGCTCTTCTCTGTTGCGATAAAAGGAGACACTCGTGCCAGGTTTTAAGAGTCGTTTCTCTTGAAGCCTGGAAGCTAACAATTCAGCAGACTGTTTTGGCAAATTTAGATCTCTGACCAGATCATTCAATTCTGACTGAGTAAACAACGTTGGCTTTTCACAATCTTCACCAGATGGCTTGAAAAGATCAGTCTCTTCATCTTCATCAGTAGAAACAGGTGAATTCCGGTCTATATCCTCAATCTCTGGTAGCTCAGTAAATTCTGGCACGTTACGTGATGGAGCAAATCTGAGATCAGATTTGGATTCAGCACCTTAAAGTTAGTAAAAAAAAGTTAAAAGGTTTCATGCCAGAAAAAAAAAATATTTTTTTGTAGACCAGTGATGGAAGTAGTGTGTCTTGATGATGGTGGTGCTTCAAGTGGTGGTGGTGTCATGATGGTGGTTATCTATCATAAAGGTGGTGATACATCATAATGGTGGTAGTGTGTCTTGATGATGATGATGATGATGGTGGTGTGGTGCATCATGATTGTGGTAGAATGTCATGTCGGTAGCGGTACATCATAATGGTGGTGGTGTGTCCTATTGATGGTAGTGGTGTGTCAAGGTGATGGTGGGTAATGATGGTAGTGGTCTGTCAATGGTGGAAGTACATCATAATGGTATTATTGTGTAATGTGTTGGGACCATAAGTGAAGTAATAAGATTGAATGTGTAAACTATCTGGCAGCCCCAAGCCATCTTGTAGATTCTGTAAATGCTGTTCTCTTACCTTGCCTTGTCTGTACCACCTTTATTCTCTACACTTTTTGATTAAGTGTGCAAAAGTCAAATACTTGTAGTATATAACAGGACGCTCTTCAGGGAATATGTTATACAGAGAGTAAGAGATACAACATACGTCTATTCAAATCGCCAGTCCCTTCCACATCGCCAATCAGTCGTTTAAGTAATCCACGATCAGAAGTGACATGTAGCGTTATTTAAGGCATGGAAGGCTGTTGAATTCGTACATTACAGTAAACAGATAGCTACAACATCTTTTTGAGCAATATGTATACTCAACAAAAACTTATCAAACACCTGGACACGATTGATGTCAAACGGAGCAGAATGGGGCTTGTCATCTCAGAATGGTTTCAGATTCTTCGTTAATTTTCAGATTGCATAGTGCTTATAGCGTTCGAGACATTTTTGGTGAGAGTGTACTGTATGTACTGTACATGTTACATGATTGTATTAGCCCCTGTTTTATGGCAATAACAATTATATATATTTGGGTTAATACATTTAGTTTATATAATCCAATCACCCTTCTGTAATTTTCCATAAGCTGTGGAGTGCCATGTGCAGTTCACTTGAGGGGAAATTCCTCTATCAGTAAGCCGACCTTGAGAATGTAGGGTCAGCCCAGCCTCTCCTTCAGAGCATCCCCTCACAGGCACCAGTCTTCATTTGAGTCTCACGAGAATCGGACGGGTGACCCAACTCAGTCAAGCTGAGACCCCGTCCTTAACTAACACTCACAGCTTACTGTGTTAATTACGGTGCATCTACTAATAGACTGTGACCAGTATAGTTTTACCAATTAATGAGAAAAGACAATTTTGGGTTTGTAACTTAACCCCAACACTAATTTATATATAAGCCAAGTTAAGGGAACTCTCCCCAAACCTTATATATAAAGGTGGCAACAAAAAGATAGATCAATTAACTGACACAGTGAAGCAGTGTAACTAACCGACGTCACTGTAACCCAAGTAACAGTGAAATTTTTTTAAGTGTCATTCTCCAAGACAACAGACTATATACCGTATATATTCTCGTGAGCAGCGTTATATGTCAAGTGATATATTTAAATGTTATCCCAGATGGACATACAAAAAAAAATTGTCTCAATAACATTTAATGAGTGAGTTAACAATACTTCACTGTAGTGCAGCAACACCCCATACCGACGAAAAGGCCCATCTCAGTGGACAAGGCCCAGTACATTCCTTTAGCCTGCCGTGTGGAGTACCCATCACTACAAAGACTCCAATGTCTCAGACACCCCACTCTTCCCAACTATCAAGTGTTGTGGAGACACTGTCTGTACATTTTTTTCCCTTCTCAAAGAACAACCAACCCATACAGCTATAGTACAACTCTGTGCCCAAGGCACATTTGAGAGAAATACCTGTTAGACATCCCAAGTTGTTTAACTAAGTGTTTCTGTGGTTTGTAAAAACAGTGTTGTAAACTCTTTGTGAACCCAGCTACATCTGGTACAGGCCAACTATTTGACCTATCATACTCAATCAACTCCAAGAGGTCTACCAGCTCCAAGGTGCATTAACCTATGTGACCTGCTACGATCGCCTGACGACACCAGTGAACTCCAAGTTCATCGGGTTTGCCATCCATCACCCTCTAGTGGTTGACAGTGGTTACTCTAGTCAACGCCAGACGCCATCACGAATTCTTCAAGGACGTCATCTTTAAACTCCACACTAGCAACCATGACCGTCAATCTCGACCAGCTGACTGTCATCCAAGCCGCTGAAGTCTACAGGATTAAAGGCCAGATTATCAAGAAATTCCCAGAATTCTACAATCAAGTCAATAGTATTAGGTAAGACAAGGACATACTGTATTAAACACACATTAACATATGCGATAGCACAGCATCACACATTAGGTGTCATGTCAGGATTGTTTAATTTGTAAGTGTCTTCCTTATTATTATTATTATTATATATATATAAATATATATATATGTAATATTCAGAAATTTCAGTGTAATTTCAAACGCCGCACCATTGGCGATACTGAGTCCAAGGTCGTCTGAGGGAAAAGAGCGCTCCTGCACGTAGTGAGAGCTTTTGGAACTAGGCCTATATGATATTAAATGTAGTTTACCGAATCAATAATGATGCGATTCATGAAGTTAAGGGACTATTATTGAATTTGAAATTATCATAGATCGTTTATGAGTCTGAATAATGTTACGGGTGTCCCAAGAAAGTTATTATAAGGCGGAAAATATGTCACGTAGGCCTATGCTAAAGCCTTGAGAGGACACGAGGCTGGCTGGCTCTCAGTCACGCGAAAGCGATCGGACAGACAGGACGTCCCTGCGCTTCTGTCCACAAAACGGTCACGTGGTCTAGTCACCTGTGTTGCGCTATTGCAGTATGACAAGTAAGTCTCATTCGAACTCAGACAGTGTTTAGATAGGGCAGTGATAAAGTTAACAAGAGCTAACAGTGAGTTCATTTCAGGGTTTCCGTCACAACCCACTTGACTGCGAGAGATTGACTGCCGTTTGAGACTGGCGTTGATGATTGATGATTAGCGATTGTCGCAGTTGGAACGATCAGTGCAGGCTTGTCATTGGTCAGCTGGGTTAGCCAGAGATCTCCAAAGTTAAACCAGCTGTCTGGGTGCACAACTGACGATCGTCTGGGGTCGCCAGTTCTCCTCTACCTCGGCTCACAATACCACATATCTTCAAGCAGCTTAGTGAAAACCTCTTACTAACGGGAAGCTAAAGCTTCTCTCAACTGTACAAGGTCTGATTGGCTCACTCCCTTCCGTTTCATGGATGTACTGGGGGTAAAGTGAAGCCAGCTGAGTGATACAGGGTCACACACTGGGACCAAGAGTCCAGTGGAACTTAGAGGTACATTTTCCAAGGTGGAGAAAGGCTGGTTTGGGCCTTAAACTACGGGTGCCTGTTGGTTGTCCCTTAAAAAACTACGGAGTGCAGGTGGAATCTATGTGTTAGGTTAGGAAGCATGGTTCACGGGTATTGGTGGACTCAATAACTTCTTAATAATAGTGATAATATTTTTTTGTGTAGTTAATACTATTTTTTCAGTTACTTATGTTGTCTGGCTGTGTGTAGTTAATGTCTCTTAAATAATTTTGATAGTATTGTTTTTTAATGTTGTGTCACTAAATGATGCCAGAGAATGAAGGAACTGTTTTTCAGATGAGGTTCCTCCTCTGTTGTAAGTGATACTGTGATTTAGTTCCTTTAATGCATTTAATATTTCTATATAATTTCAATCTCAGGTATAACCTTTGTTCCCCAGAGTAGTAGGGTGTGTTATAGGAGGGAAGATCAGCTAAAACTAATGGCCCATCACTTTTTTGGTAGATTTTAGTGTATATAAACAGAAAATAATTTCAGTTTTAATATTTTGCAACCTTTTGGTAGGTAAATTTTAGCGTGAAATTTATCGAAAATCTAACGTACAGCTGCATTAGTGCATTACAATTAAATAGTGAACATTGCTTTCTGACTTCATTCTTTAACAACCCAACTAACAATATTTTTTTCTGTTTCAGATTCTGATGCATTTATAAGTTGATAATATTTGCGATGGCTGCTTGTGTCAGGACGAGGAACCAAAAATCCAGCCATCTCAGTCACTATCTTGGGTCTGGGAGAGAGCTCCTGAAGTCGGAGTTGCCTACATTGAGAGATGCTTTGAGATACGGTGTTTTAATCAGGCAAATCAGTGAAAAGAACCAAAGAACTTACACAAACAAAGACATTGCCAGTGATATGACCAAAGCTGTCTTGGCACAGTACACTCTGGCTAATGCTCAGTTCAAGCCTCCAGTCATAACAAGTCAGAAGAAGATTAGTGAGAGACTGCTAGCCAGTTGGGAAAAGGCAAGAGATATCTCTCTTGGGAGAGGAAAACTTGCAGTTAAGGACAGCTTTGCCAAGCAACTGGACCAGTTATTTGACATAATTACTTGCAAGTGCCCAATTGTTCTCTGTCCTGAGTTTGGATGCGATCGTGACTGTAAATCCGAGGCCCACATCTCCTGTATTTGCAAGCGTGAACTGAAGATTCCTGTGATCGAACTGGCATTTGTCAAAGCACAGAGAGAGAAGACTGGCAGTATAGGGGCTCTCATGATTTCTAGCCAAGATATTCCGGAGTCCAAGAGACAGGAGGCTGCCACAGAGAGACAGAGAGGAGAAGAGTTGCCGAGGAAAAGAGACTTGAGAAGGCCCAGGGTGAGGTAAAAAAGGCCGATGATTGGAGTCAAGCTGATTCAGAGTTTAATGACTTCCCCATGGCTGATCCGAGTGCTGACCAGGAGAATGGTGACTTTGTCCCTAACCCAGAAAATAATGATCCCAAACCTTCCAGGCATAAGATTCGAAATAGGAAAGATATCCCGAGCATAGCTCTGGCCAGCATGCGACACCACACTGGTCTCAGAGAAACTGCAGAGATAGCAACAGCTGCCTGGATTGACGGTGGTTTGATAACACCTGATGATGTTCACCTGGTGATAGATCATAACAAAGTAAGGAGAGCTCAGGAGAAACTTGTCAGTAACCTAGAAGAAGAGAGTTTGATAAGGGGATAAGAGAAAATGGAATCAATTGTTTGTTCTTTTTTAATGGGAGAAGGGATGACACTAAAGTGTTCATGAAAGTTGGAGATTCTGACAAGTTGTTCCCTGCCATGGTGAAGGAGGAACACTACTCCTGCTGCAGTGAACCAGGAGGGAAGTATTTGTGGCATTTCACTCCAGAGAAAGATGACATCAGGAAACCAGCTGAGATAGTGGCAGATAACATTGTGAACTGGCTCAGAGAGAGGAACGTAGACCAGACCCTGCAGGCCATTGGAGGGGACAGCACCAACACGAACACAGGGTGGCAAGGGGGGGTCATACAGTGGATAGAGCGGAAGATTGGGAGGAAGCTGGTCTGGATTGTTTGTGACCTCCACACCAACGAGTTGCCACTCAGACATCTGATCCAGGAGCTGGATGGCAAGACTCTTTCAAACAACAGATGGTCTGGTCCTCTTGGCAAGATGCTGGACTCTGCCACTGAGTTAGAAATAAATCCGAGCTTTGAAAAAATCACAGTTGGCCCTCCACTCGTTGAGCTTGCACATACTGTCATTGACGACCTGAGTACTGACCAGTACTATGGTTACATGATTTGCAGTGCCATCAAAACTGGGGTCATGCCTGATAGACTTGCTTACCTGCAGATAGGTTCAGTCTCACATTCTAGGTGGCTCACAACGGCTCTCAGGTTCTGCAGAATTTGGGTCGCTCATCATAAACTGAAAGGGAACCAGCTTCACAACCTGAGATTTATTGTCCAATTCATCGTGAGTGTCTACTTGCCAAATTGGTTCAACACCAAGGTCAAGTCATCGTTCTCCGAAGGTCCGAGGCATGTTCTCTTCCAGCTTGAGCTCCTGGGGAGTCAGCCAAGGAAGGTTGTTCAGATTGTGGAGCAGACTGTGAGGAGATCTTCTTGGTATGCTCATCCCGAGGCAGTTCTGCAGACAATGCTCTGCAGTAAGGATGAGGAGGAGAGAAGAGTGGCAGTCAAAAAGATCTTGGATATGAGACTTATGAGAGGATCTGGGCATGACGAATCAGTTGGTGATGATTCCTTCAGGGTCAGGAAGACTCCTGAAGTCAACCTAGGTGCCAAGACTCTCACTGATCTCATAGATCTGGATAACATCCAGGCTGGCAGTGAGACCCCTGTTACCTGCAACCTCACCAATGTTCAAGTCAGAGCTTTCCTGGACAACCCCATGCATGTCCCTGCCTGGCCCTCGCACACCCAGAGTATAGAGCGTTGTGTACAGCAACTGAGCGAGGCCAGCAGTCACGTGTACAGCCAGGAGAGGAGGGAAGGCTACATCCGAGCTCAGGTGGTCAGCAGGGAGGTGATGAGTAGAAACAGAAGCAAGAAAGACATGTTCTCTATGGTGTGCAGCAACACTGGTCGTAGTAGTAAAACCGGTTTTGTATTTGATGATTTTGTTTTCAAAGGAATATTAAATTTAATAAATGTGTCAAGATCATTCGTTTCACTATTCTGGATCATTTTCATCCTAATAAATTAACCTGATACATTTACTTTACTTTAAATAAGCTATTTAGTGGTGTTGGTAAAAGGGTGGGAATACTGAATTTTCATAAGATTTCAAGTTAAAATTTACCTAGCAAAAAATAAAAACTTTCCAAATCTGAAGATATAACATGATTCTGCACATAGAACTACATCTTTAACACCATGGGCCGATTTTTCAAACTCAAAAAAAAAAAATTCGCCTCCGTATGACACACCCTACCAGAGTAGTGTTTAAGTTAGGTTAGGAGGTGTGCATCTGTTGGGGTAATATAATTTTGTTGAGTGCCCTGTAGGCCTATTCAGGGTGGAGTTAATAAGTTCTATTTCTTTATACCATTTTCTCAGTGCTTGATATAATTTCATTGAGTGCCCTTAAGGTACTATTCATTGTAGAGTTATTAATTTCTTATTTTTTAATACCATTTTCTCAGTGATTGATATTATTTTGTTGAAAACCCTTAAGGGCAGCATCTGTTGGTGTAACATAATTATATTGAGTGCCCTTTAGGCCTATCCATGGTGAAATTAATAATTTCCGCAGTGGTGGATATTATTTTGTGAAAACCCTTATGGCCCGTTTCATGTGTGCAAGCAACACTTCTTAATACTTTGAATTTATTGTTGTCTAATGAGTTTCTAATAATTTCAATATCATGTATAACTTTTATTCCCCAGAGTAGTGTTTTAAGTTCAGGTTAAGAGGTGCGCATATGTTGGTGTACCATTATTTGAATGTGTCTGCAGTGTTGGAGGGAATGTAAGTGTCTAAATTTTACAGTGTGTCTCATTCATCCCGATCACAGATGCTATCCTTCCACGGGTCACGGAGAATTCATTTTGCTATTAAATTTAAGTGTTGTTGTGCTGGTGAGAAATTAATGTCCAGTAAATTCCGACCGCTTACACACACACACACACACACACACACATATATATATATATATATATATATATATATATATATATATATATATATATATATATATATATATATATATATATATGATGTATGACAGTTATTTTGTGGGTCCCTTTTTTCTGACCTGACCTGTCTAGTCACGTCACCACCCTTCTCTTTAGCTCCTCTACGGTTGTGTTGGTGTGGGGATTAGTGGATGTCATCATTATGACCTGACCTCATGTTTTTAGGTCACCCTGTATATTTAATCCTCTCTCTGTCCATGTAATCCAGTTGCCTCTGAAGATGTCTTGAATAAAGACGAAAGCTAAGGTACTCCGTTGTTTCCATTTTCCCGTGTGATTTTATCAAGATTTATCTTATCCACGTTTTCATTGTGGATTTACATGAAATATATATATATATATATATATACTGAAGTTCTCTAGAACGAGTTATAATTTTTTCTTGTCAATTATTACGATATTTTTGAAACATTTACTGTGAATGGCTAGGCAAGGTTTTTGTGTAGACTGACTTTTCATGTCTATTTAACACTGATGGATGATTTTTTTAATTTAATGAGTTCAGATAAAACCGATTTGAAGGAAATTTATGATAACGTTTCAGATAATTCTGCCGACGCACTCAAGTCTGACACTGTACTAGCCACTGGTACTCGTGTAAATATTGAATACACAGAATTAATAGATTCGCAAGAAACGCAAGCGCCCTTACTGCGAGACATTTCTATTACATAAGAACATAAGAAAATAAGGAGTCGGCAATAGGCCGGTTGGCCTGTGCATGGCAGCTCCTGTCGAGAGTTAACACTTAAGTGATCAATGGCATGACGATTTATGTCGTGGAGCCCTAAGATCAGGTAATACGTACAATACAACACCTGATTACGGGCAGGATACCTCTCAGTCTACAGAGTCTCACAGTGTGTCAGAGATTTTTACCTTCCCTCCTGCATCCACGCATCTTTCAGTTAAATCTAAATTGTCTAGGAACTTACTAACCATGGCCACATCTAATACCAGCATGCCATCAATCCAACCTAACATTGTTCAAGTATTACCCCGCAGTGATCGCATTTGCGAGTTTACGGCGGATGATGACTATCGTGTAACCACATTTTCAAGGTCATGTGAAGATGTAATGAAAAACATTTAAATAACAGGTGATGATGAACGCATGGCGTTTGTATACTGTCACATCAAAGAAGGAAGTTATGCTAGCCAACATTTGGTTGCTAGTGGTCTTGCACATCTTACTTATGCGAAGTTAAGAAGACTTTAATTGGACTATTTCAATTAGGCGCACAGCAGGTTCACCTGAATTGGATGAATAGGTGGGTTGATCATCTGGCACGGACGATACGTGCAGAAGACACGATGAGAAGTGTTTCCATTGCTGGCGAGGTCTGTCAAGATATCTTAACCAATTTTGGTGGTTTACCCTGGGTGGACGAGCACGATAATATGTCTCTAGTCAATTTTGCACAATTAATGGAGTTCCTTGGTTTCATCATACCAATCCGTGACCCGGCATATATTCATGCAAAAAGACATGATTAAAAGCCCGATGAGGACATTTTGGATTATGCAGCCAAGATCGTTATTAAATCATCACTTACTCCCCTAGCAAGGGCAGTAACACCTGTAGCGTCATTTCAGCAATGAGTTCCCAAGAATTCAGCAACAAAGAAGCAACATTTAGTTTGCACACATTGCAAGAAAAATGGTCATACTGTTGATTTTTGTTACCAACTCCAACGAAGTGGTGCTAAGCCTAAAAACAAACCAACCCCTCAACCACAACAGCGACTAGGCCCACCTAAGACTTATGCAACAGCGACTCAAACAAGGTCTGCTTCAGACCAGACAGCTGACGTGTGGTGTTTATACCATGATTCTCCCACCCATACTACGGAGGATTGCTTAGCAGGCCGACGCTGTAGAGAAATAGGGATTGAGTTACCCCAAGTATCCCACCACGGTAAGTAGGCGTCGTCGCTTTCACAAGAAATCGGGGGAAGACCAGCGTCAGTCCCAGACCGACAAAGGGTAGGTACACCACTACCAACACGCGACAACGCTTCTGTTACAGCCTTGTTAATAGCGGCGATAACCAAAGCGTAAGTGTTATTAATTCCGGCGAGGGTTGGGATCAGTCAAGTTAGCGTTAGACATTGATACAGGTGCTTGTGCTAACGTACTTTCTTTGGCATCCAATCAAGAGTTACAACGTAGATCCCCTCATCGATAATTTCATATTCGATCTACACCGATCTCTCAGGAGTTTCCGGTACTCAGCTGGACATAACAGGAATGGTCACATTACCACTACGTTTTTCTAGACGTAGTATATCCTTTTCTGCAGATTTTTATGTGGTCCCAGACTTTAATTTACCAGCTGACGGTTTAATAGGTCTTCCAACTCTTAAAACTAATTTGATAGATGTTCAGCCAAGCAAACATACTATCACTGTTAATGGTATTTCCTACAGTGCCATGCACACGTCTGTACCATTGCTCCCCCGCAGGGGTGAATGTGTTGTCCAACACTCTTACTACGAGGACGATGGATTCTGAGTCAAAGCGAGTCCAAGACCCCACAGACTCACTTCCCCAGCGAGATTATAGCAGCAATAGTTGGACGATCGTACCTACAGTTTTAACGGGTACTCTCCATTTTCAGAATGAGGAAATCACCAGAGCCACTGTTATTTTACCTGACGTGTACACGGGGACGGTTGTAGTCTGTCTTATGGAAACATGCAAGGTTAAAGGCTTATCGTGCAAATCTACATTGAGCACGTCCTGGTGGTTTAACAGACGTTCTAGTTCCCAACAGAACAGGCTCATTACGCATATTGAAAGAAGGATGTTATTTGTGTGATTTTTAAGTTTATCATAACCATGTTGCTCAACAGCCTGCGCAATTCACAATTGGTAGTGCTTGACCTTCAATTAAACAAACCAGACAGGAGAGGATAAATCAATTAACACCACATGTTAAGGTGATTGATCACCCTCAAGGAAAGACTAGGCTCCTAGAGTTACTTGCCGACTACCGAAACATTGTGCTTTACTTAGGGAACAGCTAGGTCACACAAATTTAACCTCACATCACACATCCCAAAACGAAGGCACAAACCCAATTTACATAGCCAGCGCGCTGTGGTCCAGGACATGGTTCAGGATATGTTGGATCAAGAGGTTATCACACATTCAAAATCCCCTTTCAATAGTGCACTATCTTTAATCCCTAAGAAGGATGGAGGTTGGCGCCCAGTGATTGATTTTAGACGCGTCAATGAAAATACTATCCCAGATAAGTTCCCAATGCTGTCTTGAGTGATATTTTACAATCTTTAGGCAAGGATAATAGCTGTATTTAGCAACTTTGATTTTCTTAGCAGTTATTGGCAAATACCTCTGGATGAAAAATCTCGAGAGATTACTACTTTTAGTACTCCTTTGGGCCTTTGAATTTCTGAGGATGCCTTTCGATCTCAGAAATGCCCAACTGACTCTTCAAAGGATAATCAACACCTGATTTGCAGGGTTCATAGGGACCACAGTATGTGCCTACTTAGATGATCTCGTCGTAGTCAGTAAGGTAGTGAGGGGTGGGGGTAGTGAGGGCAGTGACGGGTGGGAGTAGTGAGGGGTGGTGGTAGTGTGGGGTGGGGGGAAGTGAGGGGTGGGGGTAGTGAGGGGCAGGGGGGTCGTGGGAGTGGGGGTAGTGAGGTGGTGGTGGGGGTGGTGGGGGTGGTGGTGTGTGAGGTGGGGGTAGTGAGGTGGGGGGGCTCGAAGGGTGGGGTAGTGAGGAGGAGGGGTGGGGTAGTGAGGCAGGTAGTGGGGTGGGGGTAGTGAGGTGGTGGTAGTGAGGGGTGGGTAGTGAGGGAGTGGAGGTAGTGAAGGGTGGGGGTAGTGAGGGGTGGTAGTGAGGGGTGGGGTAGTGGGGTGGGGTAGTGAGGGGTGGGGCAGTGAGGTGGGGTAGTGAGGGGTGGGGTAGTGAGGAGGGAGGTAGTGAGGGATGGGGCAGTGAGGAGGGGGTAGAGGAGGGAGGTAGTGAGGGGTGGGAGGTAGTGAGGGGTGGGGTAGTGAGGAGGGAGGTAGTGAGGGATGGGGGTAGTGAGGAGGGAGGAAGTGAGGGTGAGGTAGTGAGGGGTGGGAGGTAGTGAGGTGGGAGGTAGTGAGGGGAGCAGGAGGGTGGGGAGCAGTGAGGGTAGGGGTAGTGAGGAGGGAGGTATTGAGGTGGGGCAGTGAGGAGGAGGAAGTGAGGGGTGTGGAGGTAGTGAGGGGTGGGGTAGTGAGGGGGGTAGTGAGGGTGGGGGTAGTGAGAGGAGTGAAGGTAGTGAGGTGGGGGGCAGGAGGGGTCGGGGCAGTGAGAGGGGTGGGGGGCAGAGGGGTGGGGGTAGTGAGGGGTGGGGTAGTGAGGGGTAAGTAGGAGTGGTGGGGGAAGTGACGAGTGGAGGTAGTGAGATTATGGGCAGTGAGGTGGGGGTAGTGAGGTGTGGGGTAGTGAGGGGTGGGGGTAGTGAGGGGTGGGGGGAGGAGGAGGAGATGGGGAGGGGTGGTAGGGAGGGGTGGGGTAGTGAGGAGGAGGTAGTGAGGTTAGGGGGGCAGGAGGGTGGGTAGTGAGGGGTGGGGGCTGTGAGGGGTGCGGGGTAGCGGGGAGGGGTGAGGGCAGTGAGGTGAGGCAGTGAGGGGGTGGGAAGTGCAGTGGAGGGGTGGGGGTAGTGGAGGAGTGGAGGTAGTGAGGGGTGGGGTAGTGAGGGGTGGGGGTAGTGAGGGGCAGAGGGGTGGGGGCTGTGAGGGTGGGGCAGGGAGGGGTTGGGGTAGTGAGGAGGAGATGGTGAGGTGGGCGAGGAGAGTGGGGGTAGTGAGGAGTGGAGATGGTGAGGGTGGGGTAGTGAGGGGTGGAGGTAGAGGTTAGGGGTAGTGAGGGGTGTGGGTCGAGGGTGGGGTAGGGAGGGGTGGGGTAGGGAGGTGGGGGTAGTGAGAGTGGAGATGGTGAGGGTGGGGGTAGTGAGAGGGTGGGGGTAGTGAGGTGGTAGTGAGGGGTGAGGGTGGGGGTAGTGAGGGGTGGGTAGTGAGGGGTGGGGGCAGTGAGGGATGGGGCAGGAGGATGGGGTAGTGAGGAGTGGAGGTAGTGAGGGGTGGGGTAGAGGAGGAGGCAGTGAGGTGGGGGCAGTGAGGAGGAGTGTAGTGAGGGATGGGGGCAGGGAGGAGTGGAGGAAGAGGGGTGGAGGGTAGTGAGGGGTGGGAGGTAGTGAGGTGGAGGCAGTAGTGAGGGGTGGGGAGTAGTGAGGGGTGGGAGTAGTGAGGAGTGGAGGTAGTGAGGGGTAGGGTAGTGAGGAGTGGAGGTATTGAGGGGTGGGGGTAGTGAGGAGGGAGGAAGTGAGGGGTGAGGTAGTGAGGGGTGGGGGGCAGGAGGGTGGGAGCAGGAGGGGTGGGGTAGAGGTGGGGAGTAGTGAGGAGTGGAGGTAGTGAGGGTGGGGGTAGTGAGGAGGAAGGTAGAGGGGTGGGGAAGGGAGGGGTGGGGGTAGTGAGGGGTGGGGGGAGTGAGGAGGGAGATGGGAGGTGGGGTAGTGAGGGGTGGAGGTAGTGAAGTTAGGGGGCAGGAGGGGTGGCAGTGAGGGGTGGGGGTTGTGAGGGTGCGTGGCAGTGAGGTGAGGGCAGTGAGGTGGCGGTGAGGGGTGTGTGGGGTAGGAGGAGTGGAGGCAGTGAGGGGTGGGGGTAGTGAGGGGGTGGGGGTAGTGAGGGGTGGGGGTAGTGAGGGGTGGGGTTGAGAGGGGTGGGGGTAGGAGGGTGGGGCAGGAGGAGTGGAGATGGTGAGGGGTGGGGGTAGTCAGGGGTAGGGGTAGTGAGGAGTGGAGATGGTGAGGTTAAGGGTTGATTTTGATTTTGCCGCTTGCAGCGGCTACTTAATTATGCACCCCACACTCATCCTGTGAGCGGTAGCGCAAAAGGATTACAGAGTAGGGTTTACAAAGGGTCATAATAATTAACCCCGGTTGTCAGGATATTATGGCACTGAGAGTTACACAGTATTTCATTTACATTATTTGTTTAGTTCTATACATAAAGGGTAACTTATTCACAAATGCGTGAGAACAGGCGTGTGAGGCAGTATGTCTGGCCTCACACTTTGTTATTCACATTTACGTGGGAGGTATTCAAGCACATTGCGTATTTGGTTCTGTACATGAGAACTGATATAGTTACTAAGTGCAAAAAAGTGGATACAATCTTAATATGTCGGCTATCTTGCCATTAGAAATGAAGTGTTGTGCCATTTCACACACAGTGTGCTTGACCTGTCCCTAAAAGGTTCTATCTTCACACAGTCGAGGACGTAGTGTTCAAGTGTGTGGCCATATGTATGGCCACACACTTTACATTTAGTTTTGTTTACATCTGCTTGAGGAACATACTGCCAAAGGTACTTATATCCTAACCTTAATCTAACGGTTACAACATCTTGTAATCTAGTGATCTTGTTACTTGCTCCATATACATGTTTCACTTGATACATCTCATCATGGTAAACTATGGATCGACTAGTGCCTGTTTGCACTTGTCTACTTGCGTCAAACTCATCAATAAGTTCTTTCCTAATTACAGTTTTAAGGGTTCTTTTTGACAGACCAAAATTGTATTCAACGGTGTCTTTGTTAGACGCGAGTTTGGCGAGGGCATCAACTCTGTCATGTTTTATGAGGCCTATGTGAGAGGGGATCCACAACAGTTTGACCCTGACACCCCGGTCAACAAGGCACGCATATTTGTGTCTGGCTTCAGAGACAAGATCGTGACAACCTGAGTCGAGGGTACCAAGGGCAAGTAGTGAGGATAGAGAGTCAGTGATGATAGAGAGTCAGTGATGATGAGACTGTCAGTAACAGTGGTTTCAATGAATTTAATAGCTGTTAGTATGGCAACTAATTCAGTTTGTAGAGTGGATGCCCAGTTGTTAATTCTAACTCCTTTCTCAATTATATTACCGTCAGGTTGAGTCACAACAATAGCACTTCCAGCCCTCCCACAGGCGGTGTTTAGAGATCCATCAGTGTAGATGGTCTGTGTGATATTATCATCAGTCTGTAGAGTGTGTATGTGTTCAAGAGCTCTCAATTTGGCAGTGTGTTGGAGATAAATGCTTTGTATAATTAATTTTTAGGCGGATACGTCGGTATTGTGATATCGAAGGGAACTGTCCGCCAGGGTGGCAGGAAGCGCTGTTGTGTCTCAACTTTGTACAGGTGGTCTAGTCCAAATATCTTCATATGTGTAGCTGTAGTTTTGATCCATTTAGACTCAGTAGTCCCATGGTTCATACATTCTAGCAATTTTAAGGAAACAATGTTATCAGGATCACCACGCAGAAGCCTCAGGGCTATCATGAGGTTGACTTCAATTATTCTATCTTTAACACTGGGTATACCTAGTTCTTTCCTCATATTAAGTACTTTAGTGCTCATGGGACATCCTAGGATAATTCTGAGGGCTTTATTTTGCATTTTCTCGAGCTTGTCAACGCCTTCCCCGTCACGAATGACCAGGGCTGGTGCATGGTAATCTATCAGAGATCTTATATAGCCTAGGTACATTGTTTTAACAATTCTAATATTAGCACCATAGTGCGGGCTGTACCCGGCTACACTTCTAAGAGGTCTCAGTCTGTCAGTACATTGGCGGGTTAGCTGTTGTATGGCAGGTAGGGTACAAGGGACGGAAACACCAAGATATTTAAAAGAAGAAACATAGTCAATAGTGTTGTTACCTATCTTGAACTTGGCGGGGCCGCGTTTGCGGTTCCCAGCTTGTTTGTTGAACACCTTAATTTTGTCAGTGGAGTTAATAAGACCGAGGTGTTCACAGGCTGCGTATACATGGTTCAGGGTGGTTTGCATTTCACGATGAGTTTTAGTATGTATAAGAATATCATCAGCATAGCTGATTGAGATATTGCTGGGGTTGTCTGGTATTAAATTTAATAATGCATTCATAAGAACATTGAACAAAGTGGGGCTAAGTACTCCACCTTGAGGGGTACCAAGCTGCATATCTTTAACTTCACTTTTGTAACCCTGAAACAGTGCAGCAGCCCTTCTGTTGGTTAGGTAACCACTTATCCAGTGTAACAGCCTACCTCCTATATCCATTTTGGCTAGTTCGTACAACATCAGTTGCCTATTGGCAATATCAAATGCAGCTTTTAGGTCAAGAAATGTGGTGTATCTGTGCCTTTCATCACCATGCACAGTTAGGAATGTGGTGATGCAATTATGTACACCTTTACCATGGGTGAAGCCATTTATGTTAGGAGACATGTGTTCTCTGATTCTATATAGGAGTCTGCCAAGAACCATCCTCTCAAAGGTTTTACACAGGCAGCTGGTTAGTGATATGGGACGAAAGGCATCAGGCTGTCCTGGTTTCGGTATTGGTACAACAATACTGCTGGTCCATGATGTGGGTAGTTGGCCCTCGGCATGACTCATATTGTACAATACCAACAATGGATTGCCTTGCACGCGCCTTAGTAGTCTAATGATGTTGTAGGTGACTCCGTCCTCTCCAGGGGAAGTAGACCTACCCCTGGCGAGGGCGGCGTCAAGCTCTCACTCAGTATATGGAACATCACACTCATCGTGCTGTTTGCCCAGCATAAAGCTAATAAGATTACTTCTCTCTACAGACTTCGCATCAAGGAGTCCCCGAGTCCCAGCTGGTAACATGTCATAGCTCGACACATGAGCCCACTTTGTTATTAGCTCATTCGACTTTTGCAGAGGGTTTGGATGGGAGACGTGTCTTCTGTTTTTACCTCTGATTATGTTTATGTCTTTCCAGGCTTTGCTGAGGGATGTGTGTTGGTTCAGGCTGTTGACATATGTCTCCTATGCATTTTGTCTGAGTTCGTTTACACGTTCCCTGACAGCAGCAAGGGAAGCTTGATACAATTGTAACATTTGAGGTGTTCTAAATTGTCTGTAACCCTTACCCACCCTCCTGACCCTAGCCCTGAGTTTTTTCAGCTCAGGGTCATTATAGCACTGCTGTTGCCTGTTCCCATTATGCTGACCACGTTTTCTCCTTTTTTTGGTGGAGGCATTGTTGGTGAAGTATACATAAGTCCTATCTATCAGATCGTCATGGAAACTTTGGTAATTGTCAGGTTTGTAGTCCTTGTACCAGTCATGGATGAAGTCTATGAACTGGCTTTCATGTTCTTGCTTGACTGTGATTCTACGTCTGTTGAGTTTACCACCAGTGGGGGTGTCATTGGCTACATGTATACTAGCTTGGATTGGGCTGTGGTCAGACATAAGATCAGTGACAACATCAGAGCTATGAGTTGTGTATGATAGATTAAAGCCAATACATTTGTCTAGACCCCGCCATAGATGTGTGTTGGTTCATTATTACCTATAATTTGAACATCTTCATATGCGCTGAGAAGTGAGATAAGTCTCCTACCATTGGTGTTAGTGGTGGAGTCACCTAATTTCTTGTGTCTAGTATTCAGGTCACCCATTAGGACAGTGGGCTCAGTGTGTAAAAAGTCTGGGAGATCTGTGTATTGAAGCTGATCTGAGGGAGCATAGGCGTTTAGCACGTTGAGTGTGGAGTTGCCCAGGTGGATAGTGATCCCATGGTACTGAAGGTTGGTAGTCTTTTGGATACAAGAGGTACATGCGGGAGTGACTTCTTAACATACATCAAACATGTGTGAGTAGAACTAGGATCATAATACACATAATTGGGCAGACTGGGTGGGGGCTTACCATTAGGTGTGAGACACTCCTGCAGACACACAATATCGATGTCCTCAGTCACAACTTTGTGGTGTAGGTCAGGGTATCGTTTTCTAAGGGATGAGATGTTCCAACTCATCACCTTCACCGCTCTGTATCTTTGCCTGGTATTAACACTGGCCATTATGAAATGTATTTGGAATTTTGTCTGGTATTAACACTGGCCATTATGAAATGTATTTGGAAAGAACCAAAGGCACTGTATGATACTGTTCTTTTCTGCGCTGCCTGTCCCTTCGGCAGGCAGTAGGCCAGTTAACCTTTTGGAAACATTTCTGGAGCACGTACGGCTCAACAATTGTTGTATTTCATTGGCAGACAACAACACACTTTGGTTACACTCGACATCACCACCATTTTCTGTTTGTGCTTGTTCATCTTCACTGACCATGTCCACAGAGGCATCAGTAGAACTGTTACCAGTATCACTATTTTCCTCTGCGTGGACACTAGTTCCTGGTGGGTCTTGAGTTTCCACATCTGGTACTGACATCTGAATGTCTTCAGTTTGACTGTAATTTTTCCGAAGTTGCTGCACTGTGTTGGTGATGTTTTTTCCTTTAGTGTATCACAGAGGCTCCTAAACATTTCAGTTTGAGCTTGAGCTTGAGCTGTAAACTGAGCTTTGAGTTCTTTAATTTCATTTTTCAAATCATCGATCTCTTCACGATGTGCGTGTTCACGGAGTGTGTTGGCAGCTACCTGTTGTGTCGGTACGTCTGTGTTGCCCCATGCTGATCTTTCGATGACTGCTGGTGATGATCCTGGAGCTTTGGTGGGGAGGGCAGGCCAGGGGTTGGCCGTAGGGAGTACCCTAGCAGCATTAGTGTTTCTTGAGACCTGCCTGGGTGGCGGGTCTGGGCGCTGAAGGGGTGTAGGAGCTCTAGAACAGTTCGGGTGCCATACAGGAACTCCAACTGTTTTGCAGTTAATACACTTCTGTTGGATGACACCCCTTGAGCAACTGTATCTCTGCAAACCTGTGTTGCATGTTGCCTTGAGCAGAGACCACACCACGGCTTAGTCGAGGGGCATAACCGGGCCACATGGCCCCAGTGCTGACAGTTGTAACACCTCCGGTTAGGGGGCTGATAGAGAGTTACCTTCAGAGTCCGATAGGCACCACGGACTCGAATGGT
>NW_024724489.1:0-10000 GCF_018991925.1 Homarus americanus
AGACCATCAACTATGACACCATCACCCATGTATACCCTGAGGTCAGACCAACAACTATGACACCATCACCCATGTATACCCTGAGGTCAGACCAACAACTATGGCACCATCACCCATGTATACCCTGAGGTCAGACCAATAACTATGGCACCATCACCCATGTATACCCTGAGGTCAGACCAATAACTATGGCACACACACCAAATTATGGAAGAGTCTGTGTCATCAGGCAATTGACACTGAAGACCTGGCGAGTGCACTACGGGACGTGGTACCACCCAATGTGACTGGTGGCGAAGACGTCGGCGCAGCTATGGATATGGAAACATGTGGGACGAGGCTAAACCCGATGGAAATATTGGATGAAAAAGATTGTAAATTAATTTGGAAATAGATTAATATACAAATAAACATTGAATTATCTATTGTGGAACAACCGGATGATGAACAATTTAAAGAACATATGGTATCCGATGATGTGGTGTTATAACAAACTGGTTGTTTTGTTTAAGTCTGGAAAGAGAATGATGTGTAATAACTGTAGAGGAATTAGCATAATGGTTACTCTAGCGAAATTATATGATTCGTTGATATTGAACAGACTTCAATTATGGTGTAATATTGATAAATGTCAAGCCGGTGCACAAAAAAGTAGAGTAAGTATTGAGCAGATTATTGCTTTAAGGTTATTATGTGATTATGCTGTTTATAAAAAAAGTTGTTATATGTGTTATTTATAGATTTTAGTAAAGCTTATGAGAGAGTCCCTCGTAGGAAGCTGATAGACCACCTTAAGAGTTTAGGATGTGGAAAGTAATGTTAAAAGCGTTAGAGTCCATGTACACTTGTACAAAAAATAGTTGATGCGTCTAACGGGGTCCGCCAGGGAGATCCGACGAGCTGTTAATTGTTTATTTTATATATTGATCATATGATAAAAAAATGATGAAGAGAGCAATTTGCTACAGACGGTTTCTAGGGTAACTTACATGGTTTACTGTTAGTGGATGATGCTGTAATACCAGCAACAAATAGGGAGATGTGTAAAAAGAAACTCGGCATTGTATTCCAATATTGTAAAGATTCTGGAATGGTGATAAATGAAAAGAAATTTGTTTGTGGTTAACGGCCAAGAAAGAGATAAACTTTGTCTGACGATAGAGGGAATTGAGGTGAGCTATACCAGGGAAGGAGGAGGTGTGTTATGGTGTGCGAGGGAGGGAGGAGGTGTGTTATGGTGTACGAGGGAGGGAGGAGGTGTGTTATGGTGTACCAGGGAAGGAGGAGGTGTGTTATGGTGTGCGAGGGAGGGAGGAGGTGTGTTATGGTGTGCGAGGGAAGGAGGAGGTGTGTTATGGTGTACGAGGGAAGGATTGATTATGATTTTGCAGCTTACAGTGGCTACTTTATTGTGCACCCAACACTCACCCTGTGAGCGGTAGCGCAAAAGGTTTGCAGAGTAGAGTTTACAACGGGTCATAATAATTATCCCCCGTTGTCAGGATATTATGGCACTGAATGTTACACCGTATTTCAATTACATTATTTGTTTAGTTCTATACATAAAGGGTAACTTATTCACAAAAGCGCGAGTACAGGTGTGTGAGGCAGTATGTCTGGCCTCACACTTTGTTATTCACATTTACGTGGGAGGTATTCAAGCACATTGCGTATTTGGTTCTGTACATGAGAACTGATAAAGTTACTAAGTGCAAAAGAGTGGATACAATCTTAATATGTCGGCTATCTTGCCATTAGAGATGAAGTGTTGTGCCATTTCACACAGTGTGGTTGGACCAGTCCCTAAAAGGTTCTATCTTCACACAGTCGAGGACGTAGTGTTCAAGCGTGTGGCTATATGTCTGGCTACACACTTTACATTTAGTCTTGTTTACATCTGCTTGAGAAACATACTGCCAGAGGTACTTATATCCTAACCTTAATCTAGCGGTTACAACATCTTGTAATCTAGTGATCTTGTTACTTGCTCCATATACATGTTTCACTTGATACATCTCATCATGGTAACTTATGGATCGACTAGTGCCTGTTTGTACTAGTCTACTTGCGTCAAACTCATCAATAAGTTCTTTCCTAATTACAGTTTTATGGGTTCTTTTTGACAGATCCAAATTGTATTCAACGGTGTCTTTGTTAGACGCGAGTTTGGCGAGGGCATCAACTCTGTCATGTTTTATGAGGCCTATGTGAGAGGGGATCCACAACAGTGTGACCCTGACACCCCGGTCAACATATTTGTGTCTGGCTTCAGAGACAAGCGCGTGACAACTTGAGTCGAGGGTGTCAAGGGCAAGTAGTGAGAATAGAGTGTCAGTGATGATGAGACTGTCAGTAACAGTGGTTTCAATGAATTTAATAGCTGTGAGTATGGCAACTAATTCAGTTTGTAGAGTGGATGCCCAGTTGTTAATTAACTCCTTTCTCAATTATATTACCGTTAGGTTGAGTCACAACAATAGCACTTCCAGCCCTCCCACAGGAGGTGTTAAGAGATCCATCAGTGTAGATGGTCTGTGTGATATTATCATCAGTCTGTAGAGTGTGTATGTGTTCAAGAGCTCTCACTTTGGCAGTGTGTTGGAGATAAATACTTTGTATAATTAATTTTTTAGGCGGATATGTCGGTATTGTGATATCGAAGGGAACTGTCCGCTAGGGTGGCAGGAAGCGCTGTTGTGTCTCAACTTTGTACAGGTGGTCTAGTCCAAACATCTTCATATGTGTAGCTGTAGTTTGGATCCATTTAGAATCGCTAGTCCCATGGTTCATACATTCTAGCAATTTTAAGGAAACAATGTTACGCAGAAGCCTCAGGGATATTATGAGGTTGACTTCAATTATTCTATCTTTAACACTGGGTATACCTAGTTCTTTCCTCATATTAAGTACTTTAGTGCTCATGGGACATCCTAGGATAATTCTGAGGGCTTTATTTTGCATTTTCTCGAACTTGTCAACGCCTTTCCCGTCACGAAGGACCAGGGCTGGTGCGTGGTAATCTATCAGAGATCTTAGTTCACAGACATGTTACCCCGTGTGGCTAACATGTTTTGCACTGTTACCATTGTATATACTTCCTGGTTCTGCCTCAAGAGCGCTGCATCTGCACGCCACATCTCCTAAAAATAAGTTTTAGTATGAATGGCCTTCTGAAAATTAGGTCAAACGTTGAATTGTCTGCACGGAGCATAAACTGGGCTAACATTCTCGCCAAATGATGATGTACCGACCAAACGTCATGCCTGGAAACAGGTTTGGGTGTGGTGGAATGTCTTTGGTGATGGAAGGTTAAACGTTCAAAACAGCACAAAGTAATGCCTCCACAGATGACACTCCCGTCCTGGTAAATATTAGTACGGAAGGTTCGTGTATAGTATCCTGCAAGTTGTGTTACGGCCACGGTTCCATACAAAATATATATATCAACTTAGTTTCGTACCACAGTTTTCTGAAATGATATACAAGACTTTTTCCCCAGTATTAAAATACTTCTTAGAACGAGTAATAAGGTTCTTCTAGGTTATATTATTGAGAAAAATCTACTTACATTACACATTCTCACATATTCTTCTTTAATATGTTTTTCTTAATATAAAAAGAAGCTCCTCTCCCTTATAGTGTAATAATAAACGCGCATAGTTTTCAAGTTTCACGATGTGTACGTAGGTCGTCATCACTGCCAGTGTTCTTGTTGGTTCACTTCCTACTTGGCGGCTCAACGTTCTTACGCATATGAAAACACAACGCTTCTAGTGCCTAGTTACAACTTGGGGAAGTGAAGGCGATCGAGTGCGGTACCGGCCATGCTGCCTCCTTGTGTACCGAAGGCTTAGTATACAGTGTGCTGCATCCACACTGTCCCTTACGGGCAGTCTTATCTATGGGTCCCACTTTCACTCTTTTGTTTTTCATTATGTTTCTTTATCACTTATACTTATATTGTCAACATTCACTGAACTCGAAATCTGAAGACGCAGTGAGAGTTAGACGATGTTAGAATTACCCAAATTCTTAAACTACGAACGATACCATTGGGTTTTTTTTCTCACGTAATATATAGCTTTTGAACACTAAAACAAGATGGTATAAGGTGTGACTTCAAGATTTTGGAGAATAAAATACTTTTATAAGGGTCAGCTCAAAATAGCACTAATGAGATTAAAATCATGTTATTCATTAATAATATTCAAAGTCAAAGTTCATATTGAAAATGGATTATCATTTGGGGGTCTCTCCGTGCTAAATAATATTGTCTAACGTTTGCCATATGGAACATGAAAGTATTAATAAGCAACACTACTTTAGTGGAGAAAGTTTCCTGAAGGTGTTTGGGTTTTGTTAGCATGACACTCTCACACACGCTTGTTTAGGGTACTATCCATAATAGCCAGTCTTGTGAGTGTTCCTAGTAGTGACAGGTTACATAGAGGTGGTGGCCGATAGTACGTACGCTTGGGAAAAAAAACTATCTTTACAATCCTTGCAATAAACAAAATAACACCACGAACGAAGGTTTTTGATAAAGGCCTATGAGGCATACTGTTATTCACCAATCATAAAGCAACGAACTGATTTTATAATTTTAAATGAAATAACTAAATTAGGCCTACCATAAAATGTAGGGAATGTCTTACAATAACCCCTACCAACCCTAAAGAGACAACAGGATTGTTCAGTTTCAAATTCATCGGACCCCTCCTGAAAGAAACATTTTTTACCGAGTGTACAAGGCAGAGTAATCGTGCAGTGGGCTCACCAATAATCTTTACACTGATTGGAACTAGGTTTTCACAGTTATGCTTAATAAAGAAACTGAACCATTTATGTAATGCACGATTATGTTACAACCGTTCAGTTTGCATTAACACATGCTACGAATTCCCGAAGTGTACGTAGCGCGCAACTGAACGCGGCCCTGGCGTTTACCACACTCCTCCAGGCAGCTATCACTTGGCTTGGCCCCCAGGCAATTTCAGCGATCGATACATGTGAAGTTATTGGACTTCCGACCATACTTCCAGTGTAAAATCATTTTATGTCTTTTCAGCTGGCTAGAACAGGGTTTTGGGAATACAGTGTTATAAAAATCAGGTTTTGGGTTGCGATGGTGCTTAGCTAGTTCTTCCTCACAGCGCCTTTATTAAACAGAGATAATTGAAGATACACCTACTAACGTTTGTTGTGTTTGAAAGTAATTTGGAGTTACAACTGCCACAGTAAGTACGCTCCGAACATTAAGTTTTAGTTTCTAGACATGAGTAAACCTCTTAAAAAAAATAATGATATATTCTTTAGCTTAACTCGACCTCATATCCAGTTGCCTCATATTTCATCATCTCTCTCCAGTTTCATCTCATTAATGCGCTTAGTTTATCAAAGCTGTTCACTCTAGTCATGCATCGCATCTCTCCCAAGAGCCTTGTCTGACAGGTGTATCCGAGAAAATCGTTTGTCAGTTTAACTAAATAGATAAGAAGCAACGCCGCCCGTAACAAAAGTGTTGATGTTATAATGTTATTACTGCGCTTCATCAGCTAAGGTCTTTAAGCGCGTAACTGGGTTAGACATTACACCAGTCCAACACCAATTAAACATTATGAGATACTATTATCTCCAAACAAAAGTGAAATGAAGACGCATACGTCTTAGGTGAGGATAGAGCAACTTATCTCCCTGCACGATATTGAAAACAATGGACAATAAACTGGATATAAAAACATTTACCATAAATCATTTTTTACTTGCTGGAGAAAACTTTAATAATTACGAGGAAGAGTTGTGGTGAGACACAAGAACAGTTATGTTACAACAAATTTTAATGAACAGTTAGGTAGGTACGTAAGAAGTGCCTTTAAATGTGGGGGAGAGCAAGTCCACTGTGGCACTGTAGTGTAGTGTGGTGCTGTGATGGGAAGTGTAGTGTCATGGTGCGACGGAGTGTGGTGGTGTGACCTATAGTGTGGTGTTGGGTGTAGTATGGTGGTGTTGGGTGTAGTGTGGTGTTGGGTGTAGTGTGGTGTGGGTGTAGTGTGGTGTCGGGCATAGTGTGGTGTTGGGTGTAGTGTGGTGTCGGGCGTAGTGTGGTGTCGGGCGTAGTGTGGTGTAGTGTGGTGTTGGGTGTGGTGAGTGTGGTGTTGGGTGTAGTGTAGTGTGTGGGGTGTAGTGTAGTGTGTGGGGTGTAGTGTAGTGTGTGGGGTGTAGTGTAGTGTGTGGGGTGTAGTGTGTGTGGTGTGGAGTGGTGTGGTGTAGCAGCCCCACAAAGCAGCTGGTCGTGGTCGTTTGTGACAGGCGGGAGACAGGAGGCCCGCGGGGAGCTCCACCACGCCCCACACAAACCCTGTTATTACATTACTGTGTCCGAGGTGATTACCGTCTTGTTGGTGCTACAGGGAGAGGCGGAGGACCAGCTGAGGTGATGGGATAATTTTCATGGTACTCAGGTGTTGGTGGGACTGAGAGTGGTGGGGTGTGACAGTAGGGTGTGTCAATTTTGTCAACATGTTAAAAATCAAATTTGGTAGTCAAAATATTGTGCCTCTTTATGTCTAAACTTGAGATTAGCAAACAAAAATGAATTGAAATAACCCTCACCTACATCAATTATACCTTAAAGTTTCAAATATCAGTATTTCAACAAATTAATGAGACTTGATTAGAATTATTCACTTGATATTAACTAATCTCATGTAAGCATATGGATTATGGAGTATTTTATGGTTCTATAGCTTGTGTACAATATGCATGTCAGAACATGAACATGAACAGGCTCTCCGTGTGGGACAGTTTAATTCTTGTTTTGACTTGTACCAAGCGTGAGGATAAGGCGCCCGGCTCACTCTCCTTCTAGATATCATAGACGGTGGTTTGCTCTCATTGCACTTGCACCTACTCTACCAGACGAATTCTACATTTTAATTATTGTAAGTAGGGCATATTGATTGTCGCAGTTACTTATATCATTGTATAAAACATTATGTTCTAAGAAATTATTATGTTATTTCTGTTACAGCATTTTTGATAAACAAATTGATATTTTTTGAAACAACAATTGAATTATGAAACATTGAAATATTTTTCTATTTGTCAGATAGTGTGAAGATGTCAAAATTGAAGACAAGAAGTCAGTTGTCAACCCACTTGAGCCTGCTAGTTGGTAAAGGGAAGGAGCTTCCTGTATCAGAACTTCCAACAGTGAGAGACATGCTAAGATTAGGGTTACTCCTTCGAGAAAAAAATGCAAAGGACAGAAGGAACTATACAGATAAAGAACTCATAAATGACATGATAGTCCCTCTTCTGCATCAATGGACAAAAGCTAATGCACTATTCAAACCACCTGTGATTAATCAGTGTCGAACTATTGAGCTAAAACTAACGAAATTATGGCACAAAGCAGTTGAAACATCACTTGGTAAAGGAAACTTGGCCAGGAAAAATGAATTTCTGCACACACTTGATACTCTGTTTGACATTTTGACCTGCAAGTGCTCCATACAATTATGTTCTGAATCCAACTGTTCTCACTCAGGTAAGAGAGAAAATAATTCCCACATTGATTGTGGTTGTCCTCGTGAAAAGAAGATCCCTGTTTTAGAGCTTGAATTTATAAAGGCACAGAGGACAAAGGCAGAAGGCCAAGGAAGTATGCAAATGGGTTCAATAGATTATTCAGAAACAAAGAAGCAGATTGCTAATGCCAAGAAGAGAGAACAAATCCGAGAGAGGGAACAAAAGAAGAAAATGAAGAGTGAAGAAGCCATCCAAAGAGAGGAAGAGCTGTGTCAAGATGTTTATCACTTCTTTGATAGTTCTTCTGATGAACAGGAAGCAACATCAGATGATAGTTCCAAAGAGCCATCTGAACCTTTACCAAAGAAAATGAAATACAACACAAGAAATATTTCAAACATTGCTTTAGCTAGTATTCGCCACCATGCTGGACTTCGTGAGGCTGCAGAAATTGCAACTGCCGCTTGGATAGATGCAGGCCTCATCAGCCGAGAGGATGTATCTTTGGTGATAGATCATAATAAAATTAGAAGAGCACAAGAAAAAATAATGAAGGAAATATCTGATCAGCATGAAAAAGATTTAAGCGAGGGAGGGCTCTCCTGTCTTTTGTTTGATGGAAGAATAGATGACACAAAAGTTTTGCTAGAAGTAGAGGGAGTGAACAGAAAGTTTCCAGGTCTCATCAAAGAAGAACACTACTCTGTCTGTTCTGAGCCTGGTGGTCGGTTTTTGTTTCACTTTGCTCCCGAAACTGAAGTAGAAGGGAAGAAACATGCAGAGGTCATTGCTGATCATATTTTATGTTGGGTTCAGGAGAGAGGACTTGGCAGTTCACTGCAGGCTGTTGGTGGAGATTCAACTGCAGTGAACACCGGATGGCAGGGGGGTGTAATGACGCATTTAGAGAAAAAACTAGGAAGAAGACTTGTTTGGATTGTATGTGATTTACATACAGGCGAGCTACCTCTTCGTCATCTCATCCAGGAACTTGATGGTCCTACAAAGAGCAACAACAAGTGGTCAGGTCCCCTTGGCATCATGCTGGATGAAGCAACACAACTAGAAATAAATACAACCTTTCCAAAGGTCGAAGTTGGCCCTCCCCTTCCGGCGTTGTCTGAAGGAGTCATCAAAGATCTCAGCACAGATCAATCCTATGCTTATCGTATTGCCCAAGCAATAAGATCAGGAGAAGTGCCTCAGTCATTGGCTCTCTTGGAGATTGGACCTGTCAGTCACAGCCGTTGGTTAACTACAGCTCTTCGTTTCTGCAGGATTTGGATTTCCAAACACGAATTGAAGGGCAAAGTGCTGAAGAATTTGAGGTTAATTGTTGAATTTATTATTGGAGTTTATCTTCCCCAGTGGTTTAGTGTGAAACTTAATCCTATGTGGGTGGATGGGCCCAATCACCTTTTGTTTCAATTGCAGCTAGTAAGAACACAGAGGAAGGTAGTGAGGGACATCGTGTTACCTGTGGCAAGAAGGTCCGCTTGGTATGCTCGATCAGAAGCAGTTTTGCAAGCAATGCTTTGCAGTCAATGTACCAATCTCCGAACCGAGGCTGTAGAAGTCATTCTAAAGATTAGAGGAACGCTAATAGATGACGACCAGTTGGGAGACTGTTCGTTTCATTCAAGAAAAGTTCCCCCAATAAACGTCAATGCCACCAAATTGTCAGAATTGGTTGACTTGAGTTTGGAAGTCTTAGAGCCACCATTGACAACAAGTCTAACTAGCCAAGAATTGAGAAACCTTAAAGAGACTCCAATGCAGGTGCCGAAGTGGCCTTCCCACACTCAAAGTGTGGAGAGATGTGTGAAAATGGTCACAGAAGCAGCGGGCCATGTTTACAGCCACGAGAGGCGAGAAGGTTACATCAAAGCACAAATAGCAAGCAGACTACTGATGACAAGAAACCAAAGCAAAGAGAGTATGAAGGCATTGGTTACTTTCAAATAGACTACGGATAATAAAATATAATAATTTGAAACTTGAAACAGTAACATGTGTGCAAACGCTGGTTATGTTATAAATTCACAAATATGTACATTTAAAAATCCATTTGATGTAGGTAGGACTTATTATAAAAAAAAATTTATGCCAGAATATTGTTTTGCATGCTTAAAGACTACAATAAATTGCTACCAAATTACTCGATTTTCAATTTAGCCAGTTCACCCCCTAAATTGACACACCCTACTATATACTGTATCTTCACTACGGCACTACTCCTCTACACTACACTACACTGTTCCAACCTACATTATTTGGTTTTATGTCACAAAATCGTATTTACCTCGATATTTTTTTTTATGTCCTCAAGCTCGGTGAGCAAAGTCTGTACTGTACTTCGGTATAACAGTTTTTATAAAACAAAAATTACTTGAACAATATGACTTACAAAGAAGTTTTGGACGTTGTCGCTTATGCTAACTCGAGCCTCTCATGGCTCGAGTTAGTTGAT
>NW_024724489.1:15000-20117 GCF_018991925.1 Homarus americanus
TCACAACTACATAGAATATTCACATATAAGTTTGTTTTCTCAGCAAACTTGAACAGTCTTAGCAATACATATCACATTTTTGCCGGTATTTTTGACGCTTCAGTTTCACAGAGTTTGGTAAGACTGTACCTTTCTCCATTCCGTAATATATTGCTCCCAAATACACAGAAATTAATATTTATCTATCCAAGCGGACAACCATCCAAGCTACACTACGAAATGGTTTACTACTGCCCGTTCTAGAACCATCCCAGCCACCCTATCACATGACCACTACAACCTCATCTAGAACCATCCCAGCCACACTACCACTCTTGTTTTCGGAACCTCGGATATGACTTTTTTCTCCATATCTGCATTAGAGTAAAGTTTTCCTTCAGTTCACAAATTAGATGTAAACAGACTTAGTGAGGTGAGTTTATGAAGTTTGGCTGAGTTAGTTTCATTGTTATTGTTGTGTTAATTACTTCTTCAATCTGGGAAAATAATGTTCTTTTAACGTGTAATGTAACGTCTCTATGGCTAGCACAAACTGTCTCAAACAAATAAGCCAGTTTTTGGCCACTACTCCTCATCAACACTCTCGATATAGCTATACACGCGCCTCACGGCCTCTCTCAGAATCAATGTGTCGTCCTACTTGACAAAAATTCTTCTAAATTTTTTTTTTTATTCCCTCCTTTTTATGTTTCTCTTAACAACTCGCTCAACGTGTCACCTTCTGTCCAGCTATGGACTGGGTAGGACAGTTGCATCATAATCCTTATAAGAGTTCCGTCAAATTAAGTCTCTAGCCATTTGCCTTATCAATGATCCATTCTTGTCTCTCGTCTCCATCAGTCAGTCTGTCTCCCTTCTCATTCATCAACCATTTTTTTCTGCTAATAATAAAATGAAAATCCAACTATAATCCTGAGCCTAGATAAACTCATGTGATATATTCGGTACCGTCGTGTCTACAGCAACAGTGTTGGAACACCACGACGGCAAACATATCTTTATTATTTCTCACTTCATGATAATCGAACTCCCTTGTTACATACATTATCTGTAGTCCTTCAAGGATGGGAAGGCAAACAGGCGCCTGCTAACACACACACAGGATGGAGGGAATCCCTGCTTGAGTGAAGGGCATTGTGCCGGCCAAGTCCTTTCTGTTTCACCATTGTCAAGTATCTTTGAAGCATCTTTTTCCTATGTAGTTATCAGCACACACACACACACACACACACGCACACACACACACACATATATATATATATATATATATATATATTTCATGTAAATCCACAATGAAAACGTGGATAAGATAAATCTTGATAAAATCACACGGGAAAATGGAAACAACGGAGTACCTTAGCTTTCGTCTTGAATGAAGACGAAAGCTAAGGTACTCCGTTGTTTCCATTTTCTCGTGTGATTTTATCAAGACATATATATATATATATATATATATATATATATATATATATATATATATATATATATATATATATATATATATATATATATATATATATATATATATATATCTTGATAAAATCACACGGGAAGATGGAAACAACGGAGTACCTTAGCTTTCGTCTTTATTCAAGACATCTTCAGAGGCAACTGGATTACATGGACAGAGAGAGGCTTAAATATACAGGGTGACCTAAAAACATGAGGTCAGGTCAAAATGATGACATCCACTAATCCCCACACCAACACACACGTAGAGGAGCTTAAGAGAAGGGAGGTGACGTGACTAGCCAAGTCAGGTCAGAAAAAAGGGACCCACAGAATAACTATCATACATCTAGATCAAAGGTTTTCAAAGCATTTTAACCTTGGGCCACTGACAAATACATTTATGTAACATATTATCAGTTTTGAACTGACCATCACTAAGGTTTATTGATTTTAATTCCTTAATCAAACTAGCTTCAACAAGAAGTCTTTCTGTGACACAAGATGATTTGAATACTTCTAAGCTTTTTCCCAAGCAATGGGGTGATTATTATTCCTAACATGAACAAACAAGGCACTGCTTTCAGATGCAGTTCTGATATTATACTTATGTTGTTTGATTCTAAGCTGCAGTGTTTTTCCTGTCTGACCTACATAATTACAATTACATTTGCTACATGGAATACAATAAACACTTCCATTTACATTCAAACATGGGCTATTCCTTATTAACATATTGGTAATGGTGGAGTCATACTTGAAAACAACATTAATATTTAGAAGCTTGAGGGACCGAACTAACGGGACAAATTCATTACGATAGGGCAGAGTCAAAATATTCTTAAGTGTAGGAACTTGTCTGGTTTGAGAGGAATGAAAGGATTTTTTAGCCCTTTTGAAACAACGATCAACAAACACAGAAGGGTACCCAAGTTTATGTGCAATAGAACGAATGTGTTTCAATTCATCGTCAATAAATTCAGAGTCACAAATACGCAGACATCTTAAAAACATAACAGAAAAAACTGACATTTTGGTAGACTCAAGGTGTGATAAAACCACACAGGAAAAGGGAAACACTGGAGCACCTGGTGGGATCCCCGATCACTGAAGATGAGGAACATCCCTTCAGTAATACAAGGACCTGAAGGGACCCTCCAACAAACCCTAAGACAGCACATTCCCCTGCCCCTGGTGGACTGCGGGACGTCTGTCACTGGTTAGGCGACAAACCAGCCTCCGCAAGGTGGAAAGACCATCTGCTATCATTCTTCGTCTGTACTTCCCATTTCTTAACTTTACCTTGCCCTTCATCAGAGCCACTGCTCTCTTATCTCGGTGTTCTGACTGACTGTAAATTCAGTTGCCTCTGAAAATATTTTGAATAAAGACGAAAGTTAAGGTTCATGACGCCTTGTGGATGGTCGTCTTTGTCCAGGGGGTCCACACAGCACTGCAACTTCTCTCTAATATTCATCTGGTTCAGGTTGTCGGCGCGTATTCGTGATGGTTTCTCTTCTTCGTGGGTTGTGACATCCACTTGTTTGTATCCTCCGGTCAGGTCACCAACATCTTTGATGATTTTGGTACAGACTTGCATACTCAGTGCCCATCGTTTCAGAGGTATTAAAAACAATCTTCGCATTTCATCAATGGTGTCAAGTTTGCGTCAGTCATGTCAGTAGTTCAGTCAAAGATTTAAAACAAAAATGATGAGGGTAAACAAAAAAATGTCTGCCTAGCCTTTTGACCAATCAAGTTCCTTTGAAACTCATAAATGAACTGTTCCCTTTTGTCATGTAAATAAACTCTCATGCTGATTACTTTAATCGTTCTAACAATAGAAATGTTCCAAATATTTAACATTTTATTTACTAAATCAATAGTGGCTTCAAACTGTTTTAACATTCTTGCATGAAACCGAATCTTCCTCCCTCTCCTGAGATTGTGTATACAAACTTTCACATTGGTTAGATCAGTAGTTTGAGGTACACGAAAATGTAACTACTGTATAGTTGTTGTTTTTAGCTAACCACACTGTACAAGCCCCCCCCCCCCTTGTAGCTCATTGGGTCCTACATAATAATCGATTAATATTAATATAACACAAATAAGTCCATACATAACTGTTAAGGATACCCAGTTCTGACTCACTTTAATGCTGAATATATTATATGGAAAGATATAACTGCTTGAAAACATTAACTTCAAGATATGTGTGGAGAAAAAGTTTGAATTAAAGAATATTTACCGTCAAAGTCACAAACAAATTCACGCTTTCGGAGAACACATTTACCACTACTTCTCTTTTCACTAATTACTATGTATATCAAGACAAATGACACCAAACATATAAAACAATTGGAAAATAAAAGCAATTTTATAAAGAGCACAATCAAGTGTAGACACAACATTCACGTACAGGTGTCGTTTACAGGGAGGGCGGGCGCTGGGCACAGATAGAGGCAATTCATATACAGGCTGTTCACTTTATATATCAAAGGATGGGGAGAACATTTTTCTATCAAAAGACTCATCCAGAATTTGTATAATTACTGTACGTAAGTGTATAAACAGATTAAAGCGTGTGTTAACGCGTCATTTTATAGATCATTCTCTCTCTCTCTCTCTCTCTCTCTCTCTCTCTCTCTCTCTCTCTCTCTCTAACTCTTTCTCTCTCGATTTCGTTCAGATGAGAAAATGTGAAACAACAAAATCATTCTTGTGGGGCAAATGTTTATTATGACATTACTTTTATTGTGCATCAAAAATATAATTTTTACTTCAGGTCAATCATAACACACACACACACACACACACACACACACACACACACACACCTATCCTTCCATCATTAGTTCATCATCTCATCATTATAGAGATGTCAGGATCAGCTGAGCTCCATGTTTACTGTGTTATTTAAGGCACACTGTTGTGGTTCTCCCCATGTTAGTAACCGAGCTTATTTTTGGTTTGGTCCCTCCTACGTCAGTCAGACCTTACTTCACGGGAAAGCTGCGTGACCTGGTGCTTTCCGTGTCAAGGTAGCCGAGCTGCTACCTGTTGGCAGACTCTGACCACCTGTAGGGTTCTACCTGTTGGCTGAGCTTGAGCTGTTTGTGAACTTGTGGACTAATACAAATTCTTTATGGACCAGACCTTACTGGTACTTCCTTTGTCGGTATTATTACAATGCTTTGGTTAGTCTTTTGTTGTTTGGTCTTGACCATATTATAATCGACCTTTCCATTGTTAATTAGAACCCCTGTGAACTGGTATAAGGTGTTTGTTAGTTAGCTTTTCATATATTGTCCTAACACAGCTGCATGATCTGATCTCCTTTGTAACAGATAAAGCGTCTTTATCTGATTTCTGTTGTATTGATCAAATCCAGGTAAATCATCTGATCCCAGCTGTCTCACAAGATCTTCCTGGTTGAGGCAGATTTTTCTGTTCTGGGTCAGCTGCTGCTCCTTCAACATGTTCCTCTTGTGATGGCTAAGTCCACGTGCCGGTCTTCACTCAGCTGGATGGGTGAGGCTGCACGAATGTTCTTGCTGTGTTGTCTGTATCTAGTTGTGAGTGAGTCTTTTCTGTTTCCCTAAGCATCAGGTTTATCCTTACTACATGGGCCAGACCTCACTGTATGCCCCGGTCCGTACTGTACT
>NW_024724490.1:0-10783 GCF_018991925.1 Homarus americanus
AACCTATGTTGAGAAGTAATGTTGAAGAGTAAATACATGCAGCATAATCTCTGGTGAGGACCACAGCGACAACACCTGTTTGTAAAGGGACTTCAGGACGTTAACTCCCAAGAGGAATCTCACGGCTTTCACCTTAACACGGAGCAAAGGTCTCGTGCTTACATTAAGACATTTTTTTTATGTTCTCATAAAAATTTAGTGGATAAGCTCCAACATTAACCTTACGGCTTACGTCCACAGGAACTCTCAAAATAAACATTTCCAGCCCTCAAGGGTCTTAAAGCCTGTGTGCACTCGTAAGCCTGATGTCTCACGCTCTCTCAAGACCCCGTCCCTAAATTTTCACAATTTTAACTTTATGGTCTTGACTCCCTTAATAACGTCACATGTACAATAATGTGAACGAGACGAAATAGGCTGTAAGGAATATTCAATCCCATGTTACTGAAGGAATCTGATGAAACACGACATTTCATCACGTCTTAGACCACTAAAGTATCTTAATGCCTTCTTAATGCCTACACTCAACGACACAAACTACTCATGAACCTCAGCCAATCTACTGTATATCCCTTAACAACACTCGGCACACTCCACCTCTATATTACCTCACCAAAGGCATTCACAGGAGAGGAACATCACTGAGAAGGAGGAGCGTCAGGAAATAAGCGAAGATTTGGGCGTAGATTATATTATGCTTTATATTCTTGGTATGAAATTATGTATGAGAGTGTTGATGTGTACGTAATACAGAAATTTCCATTCTTCACTGCTTGCTCAATGGTCGTATGTTCAATAGGACTTAATTCATCACCTCACGGTCAGCACAGGTACTTTAATAACTCCCTAAAACAAATTCCTGTGTACGAGTATGAACTTGGGACCATTAGTGAACGTGAAAAACATTATTAGTTTACAAAACTCGCTGTCACCGAAATGTTACTACAGGGTGTTGAGTGGGAGAGAATGTTATACAATAACTATCATAGAATTTTGTAAGCTGATATATTTTTCGTCTTTATACAGAACTATTTATACATAAAAAATTGAATAACATTGATGTAAGTGGCCTCAAAGGTTATATTTTTTTCAAGAAATTAAATAATGTTATTTTAATATACAGTGCGTAGACGCGTTAACTGGTTCTTTGATTGAAAAATTATATATATATATATATATATATATATATATATATATATATATATATATATATATATATATATATATATATATATATATATATATAGATATATATCACCAATAATTATTAAGGCATAAAATGACAGTGGGTTTGGATTAGTTTAATAATTGAGATACTGAAGGTAGGTGCTAGCTTGCCAAGCAACAGGTGTCACCATGCATCACGTGACAACAACTGAGGACTCCTACTAAAACTTGAACTGATGCTAATACTGTAATTATTAATACTTCAGGTCGTTTGAAGATTAGCCCCAACTTATCTCATCATAAAATAAACCACCCTAACCTAACCTAAACCCCTCGCAGGCAGAGTTAGGGTGCTAATCACCTGGTTGGAGGAGGGGCTAATCTTCACCTGACCCAATACTTCTGCTAAACACCACCAAAATGTCTCGGGTTATTACACTGCACCATCACTGATTACCGAAAAAGTTATATTAATAATTTAATATGAATACAAGTTATGATAGAAATTCCGTTTACCAGTTACATAATATACAGAAACATAAGAAATGTTCAAGTTACACTCGGGAAATAACCTCATTCTCTGTAAGGTTCAAAGTACCGTTTGTGTACACTGATCACCTCCACTACTGTTATACTCAGGGGACGGAAACTAACAGGGAGGCAGGTTAGTTGCACTGGTAATTAAACACCCTAAGCTAACTAATCGCCAACCTAACCTATCGCTAACTTAACCTAACGCTAACCAAACCTAACCTACCGCTAACCAAACCTAACCTACCGCTAACCAAACCTAATCTACCGCTAACCAAACCTAACCTACCGCTAACCAAACCTAACCTACCGCTAACCAAACCTAACCTACCGCTAACCAAACCTAACCTACCGCTAACCAAACCTAACCTACCGCTAACCAAACCTAACCTACCGCTAACCAAACCTAACCTACCGGAAACCGAACCCCCATATTAGGTTTTGTGTGTTGCTCTCACTATTCACAAATGTAATGACGCAAGACGTTTAATAATGTTTAAGTGAAGTGAATTAGTCATGCTTTTGAGAGAGAGAGAGAGAGAGAGAGAGAGAGAGAGAGAGCTTAGTTCCACAAGTTTCCATGTCTGTTGTCGGGCGGAGTTCTCTCTAACATTTAATATACCCACAGAAGAGTACAGTATTGTTAGATGCTGGCCATGGGAAATCCGGTGTTATATTCACATAAATTTGACCATAGGTTTCCAATTGTCCCGAATGGCTTGGGTCACGCCCATTACACTGTAACTGTACATTGTAACACATGTCTATGGTAGCAATGGTCTCCATTAGCTTGACGTAAACTATAACAGATATGTATGTGTGTGTGTGTGCGTGCGTGCGTGCGTGCGTGCGTGTGTGTGTGTGTGTGTGTGCGTGCGTGTGTGTGTGTGTGTGTGTGTGTGTGTGTGTGTGTGTGTGTGTGTGTGTGTGTGTGTCTGTATGGGCGTGTGTGTGTGTGTGTATATGCGTGTGCCTCTGTGTGTGTGTGTGTGTGTGTGTGTGTGTGTGTGTGTGTGTGTGTGTGTGTGTGCGTGCGTGCGTGCGTGCGTGCGTGTGTGTGTGTGTGTGTGTGTGTGTGTGCGTGCGTGTGCGTGCGTGCGTGCGTGCGTGCGTGTGTGTGTGTGTGTGTGTCTGTATGGGCGTGTGTGCGTGCGTGTATATGCGTGTGCCTCTGTGTGTGTGTGTGTGTGTGTGTGTGTATAACAATAATAATAATAATAATAATTAACGGTTTATTGAAAAAAAATTGCAGCCCGAAGGCTGAAAACATACATTAGACAAAAATGACTTATTACATACAAAGACATGGTGTAGGTGGGTCATTTAACAAAAGCTTTCATTATCAAAAGGAGAAGGAACAGGCCAACCGGCCTATTGCAGACTTCTTATTTTCTTTTCTTATGTTCTTATTCTGCAGCCGAATCAACTAGGGGCGTACACCCCAGTGACCCACTATCACTACAGGATTCGAACCGCTGACCTGTGAGTCAATAGGTGATTGCCGCATCCACTCAAATATCTCGGCCAGTGTAATATCAGCCAACTCGTGAAGGCGGATATTTTTTTTTTTTTAGGGCAATATCTATCATAAAGTCGATACAGAATATAGCCATTTGTCACATTTTTTACCCTGTAGTCGTGGTGCAATATCATACGAAAAAATGAAACAGTGAAAAAGTAATTAAACACGTGCACGATATATAACATATTGGCGACATTTTTCGCTTAGTAAGACTGGCGTTTTGATGTCCTGTGCATACTGTATATGAGCAAAATCAATGTTATCATGGTTATTTCAAACACACCAGAGACAAAGGTTATATCTATGGTTATGGTAAATACTCTGTTATTATTAGTGTAGATATTCAATTAGGTGTTTACTGAAAAGAAAAATACCCCAGAAGGAGAAAAAAAATCCCACCACCGTTTTCTTGGATAAATAAATAGTTGTTTTTCATAACTCTGCCCTTCAACAACTAATGTCTTTAAGCACATAACTAAATCCGTTCCGATACTCCTAACAATTCCTTTAGTTTACATCTCTATTCTGAGGAGTAGGACATAATTTAAACTCAATAACAGCAACACGTAACTAAAATTCATTCAATTATTTTTTTTCCTATTTTTTACACATTATAAGAATTTAATAATGTATTCGGGAGTTCACTTTTTTCTACTGTTATTTTTATTTTTTTTTACGATAACAAACAACGAAAAAAAATCGTATATTAGACTCGCTGCGATTTACAAGGGCGCTAAGAGTCAACAAATCCTTAAACCGGTAGTTGTGATATAACCCTAAATTATGAAAATACGTATAATCCTACCATTACTTATGAAAGGTGTTACAGTAGCCTTAAGCTTCATAACGTCTACACAAATGGTCCAAGCACGAAACGAAATTTACCGAGTCTTTTCTTTGCGTCATGTTTGGCTATAGAAGCAGTTCCAACTTGACAGATTGGAATTAACTAATTTCCTTTATTTTCAGTATTTTATCGATCATGATATAAGTGTACGGGGTCTCTGCTGAATAATAGTCAAGAGTTACCTAAATAAAATATTGAAAATGGCGCCCAGTACTGAAGGGGAATTAGGAGATAGTTTACTAAGATCATAAAACACTTTAGTTAGTCACCTCGGGTATAATTTCACAGCGTTTTCTTTGGCGAGATTTCCATGTCCAGCTGGACAAACATTACAATAAAACCTACAAGTGTTGAAAAGTGTTAAGATACATTTTTAGTGACACTGTATAATCAAGATATACATAGACAATTTTATGTATCAGTATACCTAAGTACATAATCATTAATGAAGAAATCGATACATACTATATATAATAATACATATCTATATATATCTAGGCTTATGCTTCTATAAAGATGTCAGAGAATAATTAAACATTTTAAAAAACAAAAGAATTCCCGTTGACAGACAAAGTACATAAAGCAATCTTGATAATGGGTCGTGGTATTATAGTATATCCTATAGTTTGTGATATAACTACAATACTGACCTACAATACATGACGTATGTGAGAGATATCGTAAAGTGATGTCCCAAAGTTCCTGATTGTACTATAATTAATGATGATATGTTGGTTTTATACGACGAGAATGAACAAGAAGAAAGTATGATGTATCGTAATTTTATATCCATTATTTCGTGATAAAACTACAATATGTTCAACAATATGATCACATGAACACAGTAAGTCGTTTGTGTCAGGGGTTACCATTAGTACACTAAATTTCAAGTTTGATTTCGAGAAAGAGAGTCGTGAATCGAGACACTTGAAGCTGTTAGGTTCGGTTAGGATAGGTTAAAGAATATTCTGGTTAGGTTTATGTGTATCCTGATTAGATAAAGTTTATTGATATCCTGATTAGGTTAAAAGTTTATGGATATTTTGGTTAGATTAGGTTAGCTTAATTGATACCTTGGTTAGGTCAGGTTAGATTAATGTTAGGTTAGGTTAATGGATATCTAGATTTCTTAAGGTTTTGAGAAAGGAAGAACTGAAATTTGATTATAGATGAAACATCAAAAGAAAAAGCGGAAACCTACTGTAGTTTTAGGATTAGGAAAAGAAATTAAGTCAAACTGGAAATCTTATGTAGAAATGGATACTGCAGCTCACACTAACTACAGCGAGCACAACAGGTGCAGTGTGGGAGGAGAGCCAGTAAGGATAAAACCCAGTATAGGACAAGACTTACAGACGAAGGATGTGTTTCGATAATGAGAAAAATAATGTGAATTCAAGTAGACAATACATATATTTTAATGTTAATAAGTACAAGAGGCATAGATTTATATTAGGCAAGGATAAAAAAATAAGAGGTAAAGAACTGAGAGAGACAGACGATAACACGAAACAAAAGAGATACAATGTCTTAGAACTCTCGAGTCTACCTCAACAAACACGGACATGCAACAACTGAGAAATTATTAAATTAGCTAGGAAACAGTCGTTAAGACATCATTAGACATGAGAGAAGTATTAACCATCTTCCTACCATTATTGTTTACCATTCCTTCTCCCCGACTCTCTAACACTGACTAGAAGAATGACGAAAAGGAAAGAAAGATTTTGTTGAAGAAAACCCGCGGTAAAATTACATTTATATTCAATGTTCTACAATACACGTATTTTGTATCTTCCTCACACACGGACCGTAGTTACAGCCACTAAAATATAGCCATAAAATCTTTGTTAACAAGATTTCCGGTTATTCCCGCCAGGGGACTAACGGCGGCGGGGGAGATTTGGACTGTGATACCTAGAGTAAAATCAGGGCCATGTTAAGACCGGGTCGCCAGTTAGGGCCGATAAAGACTTATCAGATACTTTTACGGTCTTCCTTTGCCGATTGTTTATGTCAGTGAGGCTAACGTCAGCATCAACGTTGTTCCAGCGGTGTTGTTGTAGACATTCCATGCCAGTACGTGACGTAATGTTATTATTTACACTAGTTGTCTGTCTGTGTGGTGTTCATCCAGAAGTTGTGTATATTGAGGGCATACACAGACGTATGTTGGGGACATACATACATACACACATACATACATACACACCAAATCATACCATACCATACATACACACACACACCATACCATACCATACCATACCATACATAGGACTGTCTCATTTCATGCCACGACAACAAAGATGAGCGTCGGTGAAGCTTTACGTTCAGCCTATACTCCAGTTCCTCCTACTCACAACTACTACAACTACAACAACTACTGCTACTACTATTATCACTACTACTACTTTTTTTTAAACGTGGCCTCCAGCCTCCCCCAATAGCCACACCTTCGCCGCCATTTTATTACCTTAAAATTAAATATCCTAATAAATAAGTAGCTATCCTAGCTGTGTTGAGTTAGTTGAGCCACAAATCTATGCGGCATTCAGTGACTGTAGCCTCATAGTCAATATCTGCAACTGTTGTCGGCTTTGGGGCCGATGCTCTCGTTCCCCTGAGGCAGAGCAAAGTCGACCTAAAGAGAGAGAAGGACAGTCGACATCTCAGCCATGCTGCAACATAACTTCTGGGCTGCTGCTTCTGTTCGGATAGCACCTCCGCGAGTCTGGCGTAGAAGCATCTTGCACTTGGTCCCATCCCACCAGAGGTTGTGAACACTAGAGGAGTGAAGCTGCCTTGATCAACGTTCTGAATTCTCTCCCCATATGCCCTTATCTTGTCGTTCTTGTTCCTCCTGTGTGCGACTCGAGAGCTAAGTTACGGTGACATGCGGCCATGATAAAAAAATCCTGATGTCGAAGAAGGCTCCCTGTCCCCGCGTCCAGAATCCTCAAGCACTGACGTCAACACGGGCTTCGTTGGATGTGTTTTAAGTCCTATGTTGGAAATTCTCACCATCCAATGGAAGGAGGGTCGGTTCTACCCTGATATCACGGCAGATTTCCTTTAACATATTTGCTGTGAGATCCCTTACTTTGTCATGCCTCATGCACTACTACTACTATCACCACAACCACCATTGCCAATCCTACCACCACGCACCAACTCATGAACACTCACCAATACGCTATAAAAATAAACCTTACCACTAGACAACACAGAGGAACTCAGGAAGGACCTACTACATATCACTTCAAAGGCAGAGTTCTTGAGCCAAATATTGAATGCGGACTTCAAACATGAGAGACAAGAACAACTCGGTCCCTCTCTGTGTGCAAGTTGTGTATTGTGATGTTCCCAGTGGAGGTGACCGGGAAGGAGGAGGAGGAGGAGGAGGAGGAGGATGAGGAGGAAGAAGAAGAGAAGGAGGAGGAGGAGAGGAGGATGAGGAGGAAGAAGAAGAGAAGGAGGAGGAGGAGAGGAGAACAGGGGGAATAGATTGGAAAATGGTGTGAAGAAGAATGGGGAGAGGATCCAGAAAGGTTGGTTGGTATAGACAAGGAATATGAGAAGCAAGGAAGAAATGGAAAATGAGGAAGTAAGGATAAAGAAAACATTCAAAAGGAGGATTGGAAGAATGGGTGAAGAGGATTGAAGGATGGAAAAAGAGGGAAGGATAGATAAAGAGAAGTTAGGACAGAAAAAAGAATATGAAAGGACGGGTAAAAAAATGGAAAGGCGAAGAAAGAAAAGCAAGGATAAAAGAGGAGAAGGAGAGGTGGAGAAAGAGAAAGGAAGAATGAATAAGGAGGAAGGGAGGGAGGGAGGGAGGGTGGGACGTACGGAGGAGTTGATAGATGGAAGGGGGGGGGATGGATGGAGGGAGGGAGGAAGGGGGAGATAAAGAAGGGAGTGATGAAGAGGGAAATAAGGCAGTAGTCATTTGTGGCAGAGAGAGAGAGAGAGAGAGAGAGAGAGAGAGAGAGAGAGAGAGAGAGAGAGAGAGAGAGAGAGAGAGAGAGAGAGAGAGAGAGAGAGAGAGAGAGAGTGTGTAAACCACATTAGTAATTTGTGGCCGTGTGTGTGTGTTGAGAGAAGAGCGGGGAGGAGTGCAGCAGACACACAACAAATGACCTGGGATATTATCTTGAGGCACGCCGGGTGGGGGAGCTAGGGAGGGGGAGGTTAGAAGTGCTGGCAAGAAAAATGAGGGGAAGAGGAGGAGGGGGAGGGAGGAAAGGAGGAGGGGAAAGGAGGGGGAGGGGGAGAGGGAGGGGGAGAGGGAGGGGGTGAGGAGGAGAGGAGTGGGAAAGGGTGGAGGATGAAGAGGAGAGGAGGGGGAGAGAGTGGAGGATGAAGAGGAGAGGAGGGGAGAGGTGATGAGGGAGAGGGAGAATGAGGGGAGAGACGGGGGAGAAGGAGGGTATACTGTGGAAGAGAAGAAGTCTCCGCTGGGTTATCATGACTTACTTGCTTAAAAAAAAATCACTGGATCATCATTAACCTCTACAATAACAAATAAATAAATACATTATCACTCGCCTTTAACTCCGAAAATGAATTCCAATACATCTTTATTAACCACTTCCTGTTCCTCCAAAAAATAAGTAATAACCCTCGCCCGCTACCTCCAAAAAATATTAAATCATAACTCACTGGCACGGAAAAAACATGTCATTTGCCACTAACCATTAGCCACAACTCCATGCATGAGACACCAGGCCCCCCCCCCCCACCTCTTAAATAGGGATCTATTTGAATAACAGATGTATGACAGTAAAACCCACTGACACCGTCTTAACGTTAAGACATATCACCCTAACCCGTTACCACATGATCCTCCCGACACAGGTACGGTATGTCACTATCGACTGGCCGTCAGTCAAATTGAAGTACATTCATTACAACAGATTTTAAGTCATGATCGAGGTGCAGTATCGCAGTAGCCCCTCGGTGTGACGCGGGTACGAAGGCAACCACACAAGATAACTCTGGCATAAACCTCACCGACTGAGGTGTTCGTATCACTCACATTATGAACAGCAGCATATTAAATATAGACAGCAAAATCTTCCATGCTTGAGAAAACGCCGTCAGTATAAATGCTTCAACAGTGACACTAACATGCTGTAATATTTTCTCAATTTTTTTTTATTATAATTGTTTTTTTTTATTATTTTTTATTAATTATTATTATTATTATTTTATTATATTTTCGCCCACCAGGCCTTGATGTGGGTCATTTTAAAATGACATGCGCCTGGGTGGGCTAATGGCCGTAAAAAAAGAAAAAAAAATTATATATATATATATATATATATATATATATATATATATATATATATATATATATATATATATATATATATATATATATATATATATATATATATATATATATATATATATATATATATATATCATTTAGTCTATATATATATATATATATATATATATATATATATATATATATATATATATATATATATAATATTTCAGTTCAATATCTTCAGAGGCAACTTCAGTTACCGAAGATGTCTTGAATAAAAGACGAAAGTTAAGGTACCTGTTGTTTCCATTTTCCTGTGTGATTTTATCAAGATTTATTTTATCCACGTTTTCATTGTGGATTTATGAAATATATATATATATATATATATATATATATATATATATATATATATATATATATATATATATATATATATATATATACACACGACAGGGACATCAAACGCGGTTTCATCTTTTAAGACGCCAGTACCTACATGTATGATACATTGTGCCAAACAAACATCAATACCACCAGGTATCACAATGCTGCAACATACAAAGCAACATCAACACACTGTGCCAACACCAACACCAGCAGGTATCATACAAGCTAGGATAAAATAAAAAATTCATGGAATAAATACAATTCCCAGCCGAGGGAAAATTTGAGGCGGCAGGAAGGAGCACCGAGGGGCTGCGGCGCTGCTCGGGTAGTGAGGAGGATGTGTACCCGCACTACACACACACTGAGGGAGACGTGTTCCCGCACTGCACACACTGAGGGAGACGTGTACCCGCACTGCGCACACACTGAGGGAGACGTGTACCCACACTACACACACACTGAGGGAAACGTGTACCCGCACTACACACACTGAGGGAGACGTGTACCAGCACTACGCACGGGTAAACACTGTTTATCAATTGTTAACTCATGAGAGGTAAAGAAAAATCTCAGACCAATGAAGACTTGAAAGAAGGTCCATCCATTGGTGTGAAGCTTCAATACACTAAAGACAACAAAGGTAAGTAAAAAACAGGGTGAAAATGCAATAATATCTAAGAGAGAGGAAAACACAGCACACTGGAGCAAGAAATAGGAAGAAAATGAAGGTAAGTCAACAAGAATACCTCTGCCAGTTTTGTCAAGAAATGGCTACATGACCTTGAGAAACCCGTCAAGGATTTATGAGGGAGTCGTCAAATCATTCATGAGATATGTTGGTTAAAAGAGAAAATGAAAACGAGTTAGACGGGTGGACAAGGGCAAACAGACACAGACAGACAGACAGATGGATGGCATCGGTGTTCACAATACATCCCACCCGAGTCTGATCTGAAGGGTAAAAAGACTTAAATTCCTTCTAGCGAATCTGTGTTTATTCTCGTATTTGCGTTTAGGTATGAACTGTGAACACATTAAAAAATGATTAGCA
>NW_024724491.1:0-4259 GCF_018991925.1 Homarus americanus
TGCCTGGGTCTAATTCGTAAAAAAATATATTAATATTAAAGAATTCATAATTATTAATGAATTTCCTCACTTTCAACATTGCCCAATAACACAACAATGGATTTGAACGCACCACACAGGTAGTTGGGCGCAGTCCGCCTCAGTTGTACGTGCTTCAAGCGCCACTAACAGCTTACACCGATTACTGAAACTAGATGATCCTGGTGATATACCACGACAAACTTCAAAACAATAATTCTCTATACGTGGGCTTAAATAACAATATTGTTGTTTACAGGTGTATGATCGATTAGATTCCTATATGTGTTTTCAATTATCAATATATTCATAACAATCAGGTTGGTTTTATTTGCATGCTCTTATGTCGACTTCATTTACAAATTAAGCAACATTCTTTTAACAATTCTTACACGAGTTCGATTTGTTTTACAGATATTTAAATCAGGTGTTAACAGACAGAGGTAAAGGATCAATATATAGAGAATGGCTGGAGAGCTTCAGTTGTCATTCTATCTGGCGCCTCTTACAGCACAACGCTCAGGTTCGTGGACTCAAAGGTTCTCCCAATGAGCAAACCTTGTGAGCATTTCTGTGCACCTGTTTGTTGCTGCAATCCACACGCATGGAGATGAATTAATTCAAAATTAATTAAACTTTTACGCAACTTCAAGCATTCTTGGAAGCATGCCTTGGTTCAGCCAATCTCGAAGAAAGTGACCATTCTAATCCCCCTAACTATAGCCCCATTGCCATAACTTCATCCCTCTTTAAGATTTTCGAAACTATCTTTAACTCCCATTTCCTCCGTCACCTTGAACGCCTTTCTCTTTTGTCGGATCACCAGTATGGTTTTCGCCAGGCGAGATCTACTGGTGATCTGCTCTCCTATTGCACCCATCTTTGGTCATCCTCTCTTAGGGATTATGGGGAAACTTTTGTCGTGGCCCTCGACATCTCCAAAGCATTTGACAGGGTATAGCACAAGTCTTTGCTATCTAAACTTCCCTCTTTTGGTTTCTCTCCCCCACTTTGTTTTCTCATCTCTAGCTTCCTTGAGAACCGATCCATGGCAGTTGTTGTCGAGGGGTCGATCTCTCGCTCTTTCTCTACCAGTAGTGGCGTCCCACAGGGTTCTGTTCTTTCACCTACTTTCTTCCTTCTTTTTATCAATGATTTACTTCACACTACAACTTATTCTATCCATTCTTACGCTGATGATTCTACTCTTCACTCTTCCTCACGTTTTCCCCTTCCTCCTAATTCTCAAACTAGATCTGTTTCTAGAACTGCTATCATTACCTCTATCAATGCGGATCTGTGTCGCATCTCTGAATGAGGAGGTACAAACTTGGTTAAGTTCAATAGTAATAAAACTCAATATTTACCAATTACACTTTGTAAATTAGACGATCTCCCACCAATTACATTTCAGGACGCTATCATCCTCCCAAATTCTGAAATAAATATGTTAGGCCTCACCATTTCCTCCAATATGTCCTGGAAATCACACATCCTTAGTATAACTAAAGCTGCCTCCCGAAAGTTGGGAATGCTGTACAGATGCCGCAGCTACTTCACTCCTGAGCAGTTGCTCCAAGTATATAAGGGATTCATTCGTCCTAACTTGGGGTGGCTCTTCTTCTGTCCAACTATTAGATAGGGTGGAATCAAAGGCATTTCGTCTTATTAACTCTCCTCCTTTAGTCGACAATCTCTCTTCCCTTTCTCTTCGCCGCAATGTTGCTTCACTCTCTCTCTTTTACAGGTACTTTAACGGGCAATGTTCGGTGGATTTAGCATCCTGTGTACCGCCGGCAAGGCCGTGGGTTCGTAACACACGTCTTGCCCGCGGTGCCCACCGTTTCTCTGTGGATGTCGGTCACACGAGAATAACCCGTTATAGTACCTCCTTCTTTCCTCACACAGCCAAACTGTGGAATCCTATGCCTCCTGATGTGTTTCCATGCTCTTACAATCTGTCTCACTTTAAAAAGCTGGTTTTCCGGCATCTTCGTGGTGTAGATTAATACATTATAACCTTTTCTGTCTATATTTACAATTTTTTTCCGTTTTTTTCGCCCCCCAGGTTACGTTGTGGGTCGTTTGCCCTGTGCCCTGGTGGGCTAATCCCGTAAAAAAAAAATGTTACACAGGGTATATAGTTGAGCTGCGTGTTTGTGTCTAAACAGTTGAGTAGCTGGAGTAATTGGTGACTGAGTTTTGTTACGCCGGGGACCCAAAACAAAGGACAGATGCTGAGTGAATGTATTTCTTATTGTTTCCTTTTCTTTAGGTGGTCAGAAAATGTGTGTCTAATCTTCATTCATAATCTGTTCCCAAATTCTCATTTACTCTGTCTAGCTCTCTTTAACCCCTCTCTTTATGCTTTTACTGGGAGTCAGTATGACGATCAACCATAGATGACAAAATTATAGACATTTATTAATGGTGTTTCACAGATACCACTGCTCTAAGGTACAGTCGGCCAGTAGAAGGTTTGCCCTCCCAATGCGCGTGCGGCTCCTCCACGACATTGACCACGCCATGGCGTGTAAGAAAGGGGGCTTTCAAAAGTATAAGGCATGATGAAGTAAGGACCTGGCTGTTAAAACAGGTTGAAGGAAATTCGCCATGAAGTCACGGTGAAACCGACCTCCTTCCATTGACGGTGAGAATTTCCATCACAGGATTCTCAAACACATCCAACGAAGCCCGTGAGGTCAGTGTCTGATGATACTGACCTCGGGGACACCGAACCTCTTTTGATATAGATTTTCGATCACATGGGTTCATGTCACTGTAACCTAGTTCTCGACGCTACCACAGGAGGAACGAGAAATGTCAAGACTGTGCAAGGGGAAAGAATTCTGAATGTTGATCAGGCAGCTTTAATTCTCTGGTGTTCACAACCCTGGTTGATGACCAAGTGCAAGATGTTTCTATGCCAGACTCACGGAGGTGTTATCTGAACGGAAGCAGCAGCCCAGAAGTTACGTTACAGCCTGGTTAAGATGTCGACTGTCCTTTCTCCGCCTAGGTCTACGTTGTTTGCCTCAGGGTCGAGAGATTTCGCCCCCAAAGCCGACAACAATCGCAGATATTGACTATGAGGCAACAGTCACTGAATGCCGCATATAGATCTGCGGCTCAATCCAACTCAGCATAGTGCTAGGGATAGCTACTTTGTATTAGATATTTAATTTTAAGGTAATGAAATGGCGGCGAAGGTACATGGGGGAGGCTGAGGATTACGTTAAAAAAGGTAGTCGTAGTATTAGTACTCAACAGAAGTAATTCACATTACCCTCACTACCTCACTATGACCGACATGTCTGATATAGTTTCGTGAAAATAATGGATACTATCAACATAACAATGTCAAGCACTTCCACATTTAAATCGCAGTTAGAGTTTGTTCTTGCATTTATCTGACTTTAATATTTTTGATGAGTATGTCCATTACACAGTGCTGTAGCGCGAGGTTTCTTTGATTGATGTCTCGTAAGTTACTATCGTCAAAAAAGATCTACAGTAAAATGTTTTTATCAATAATTTTCCAAATCAAACGAGTATAGTTATTCGTTCATTTAACTTAACGGTGCTTGTCAGTTTGTTAAGTAGTTGGAAATATTGATTATCTAATGTTTGACTGCTCGTCTAAGTACGTATGATACACTTACGGCATACCTCAGCTCACCTACTGTACACATGATGGAGAGTATGAGTGTGAACTCTTCCAATCAGCCTCTCAAACGTCACATCACCCAAACTAACAATCACACGTTGACTAAAAATCGAATCTATTTCAGAGACACGACCCTGCCCTTCCTGACACCCAACACAGATACTAACTTACTTTGGGAGACAGGTAGACAGATATACATTCTGGAAGACATACGATAATCCTGTGGTGATATAACTCATTCTAACCTAACTGGACCAAAGTCCTAACCTAACCTACACTAGACACAAATCTAAACCTTATACTACCACAGGAGCCACACTGCAGCACCTTTCCAACAAATAGGATCTGAGCCAACATCGTAAATTTGCCTCAACACGATCAGAAACTGCCCCCTGTTGTAATGACCACGGTCATACACGCCGCTAACGTAAATCAGACGATTCATATTACGCTCAATAGCCCACAAAAACAGAAGCTATGCTTTCTTATTGAAGTTTCCCATCTGAAGAATCTGTTTTCTGCTGCTTCAGGACGCCTCAGTATGCCGTTTTCTCTCAGTCTTGATTGTACCTGA
>NW_024724492.1:0-4231 GCF_018991925.1 Homarus americanus
ATTTGGGTTCATACAAGCAAAGGAGTGTTAGTTACAAGACTAGTGAGGCCATCCTAAAACTGTATCTTTGCTCTGTGAGACCACACACCTGATTAAGCAGTTCAGTTCTGGTCACCGTATTACAGAATGGATATAGAATCTTGGAAAGAATTCAGAGGAGAATGACAAGACTAATCCCGGGCATGAAACCCTTGAGCAGAGACAGGTAAAAGCTTTAATTTGCACTCTCTGAGAGTATCGTAGGAGCGAGGGCGACCTGGATAGGGGAGGTGTAGCGCGCAGCGCAGGGCTAAACAAAGGTGACATTGGCAGCAGGCAATTTCAAACTATCCAAATCCAGGAGCGAACTCGCAAATAAATGGTTTTAAATTAGATAAATGAGATTTAGGCGAATAGGTGTTACCGTTTGTGAAACAGAGTAGTGGGATGAATGAAACAAGTTACCAAATATCATCATTAACTCGGAATAACTACAACAAAACTAAAATAAAACAAAATAAAACAGAAAAGAATAAAGAAACAAACAAATAACACAGCAAAAAAAAACAACATCATTTACGTTACTTAATAACTGTCCAAATATCATTCAACCCATTTTCGAATATAACGTCAAACATCATAACACTACATCCCGATAAAAAACACACCAACGACAAAACAATAACAAATAAACATTAAAACTAAATCAATATATTTTCCTAAGATTTTTTTATTAAAACAAAAAGCCGTATTAACTTCAAACATAATGTGGAAGCAGTTCTTTCAACCAAGTTATAACTGCATGTTAATCGTAGAGATCCCCTCACCAAAATACAGAGCCACTTAACAAAACACCACAACAACAACAACAAACACCAAACCCACAAACACTATTGACGGTACAGTTACAGCCACTATTGACTTTGCACCACACCACAACAAACCACAACCACCCCACAACAAAAAAAGTTACAGTCCAAACTCCTTGTACACTTGAGGGCGGTTGACAACATGTGAACGCTGCTTGCATTATAAATTGTCAGAATAAAAAAAAAAAAAAGCTCCGATACTAAGAAAAAACTGAGTAAATTTATGTTAAAATATCAATCTACCTTACCTACATCACCTCCTTAAGTAGATGGTATATTATCCAGCATGTCCAGGGAATATTGTCTAAGATAATACAGTATAATTGGTTATTTTACTTCAATTATGACCTTGTGTGATAATAGGACATAGTACCATAATAAACCTGTTCTCAAACTGTTAAATAACTCAACAAAAATAATAATAATCCATTCTAAACAACGGATTATCAGACGAAGATGTCATAACTCAGCTCATCATTATTATCCATACACTCTCGTGTATAAATTCCACCGTCAAAATTTGTATTGTCGTAAGAAGTTTTACTGTCTGAATGTCTGTCTAATTCTACAAAAACTCTCCGTTAGTATCCGTCTATTTCCTCTGTTACCTCATCACTTAAGAGTATTACAAAATATTACCACTTACTGTAACACCTGATGTGCATACTCATATTTATAATCCTGTGTATTTTGTAACTGAAAGAAATTACAGTTACAGGAATATTTAGTTACTCTTGCGGTATACAAAATCATACATCTATCTATCTATCTACTGTATTTATCTATTTATATCTATTTTATTAACTCGCCTGTACCAATAATCATCAGTTTATTTATCTTAATCTTCTTCCCATTTTGATTTATTCCTCTTAACTATGTATGTATCTACACCCACAAACATACCTACTATCCACGCCCTACACCCACAAACAAACCTACTATCCACGCCCCACACCCACAAACAAACCTACTATCCACGCCCCACGCCCACAAACAAACCTACTATCCACGCCCCACACCCACAAACAAACCTACTATCCACGCCCTACGCCCACAAACAAACCTACTATCCATGCCCTACACCCACAAACAAACCTACTATCCACGCCCTACACCCACAAACAAACCTACTATCCACGCCCTACACCCACAAACAAACCTACTATCCACGCCCTACACCCACAAACAAACCTACTATCCACGCCTTACACCCACAAACAAACCTACTAAACACGCCCTACACCTACAAACAAACCTACTATCCACGCCCTACACCCACAAACAAACCTACTATCCCTGCCCTACACCCACAAACAAACCTACTATCCACGCCCTACACCCACAAACAAACCTACTATCCACGCCCTACCCTCACAAACAAACCTACTATCCACGCCCAACACCCACAAACAAACCTACTATCCACGCCCCACACCCATAAACAAACCTACTATCCACGCCCTACACCCACAAAGAAACCTACTATCCACCCCACACCCACAAACAAACCTACTATCCACGCCCCACACCCACAAACAAACCTACTATCCACGCCCTACACCCACAAACAAACCTACTATCCACGCCCTACACCCACAAACAAACCTACTATCCACGCCCTACACCCACAAACAAACCTACTATCCACGCCCTACACCCACAAACAAACCTACTATCCACGCCCTACACCCACAAACAAACCTACTATCCACGCCCCACACCCACAAACAAACCTACTATCCACTCCCTACACCCACAAACAAACCTACTATCCACGCCCTACACCCACAAACAAACCTACTATCCACGTTCTACACCCACAAACACACACTACCCACCACCTACACCCACAATAGAGTAAAGGAGGAATACAGAGTGTACTTACTCAGGGTAGCCATACCACTCTGGGTGGTTGATCCTTAGTGCAGCAGGAAAGAGAAAAATTATAAGTGGGTCATTCTATTCCTCGTGTGATGGATGGAAGGATGGATGGATGGATGGATGGATGGATGGATGGGAGACTGAATGGGAGGATAGATGGGTAGATGGGTGACTGAATGGGATGAGAGATGGGTAGGTGGGTGAATCGGTGGATGGATAAACAGCTAACTGGATGAATGGACATATGGACTTGGATGGCATATTTGGATGTAAAAACCTACGATATGAAGAACATTTTGGACGTATAAACCCATGACAATTAACACCATTTTGGACTTACATCACAGGAAACAGGTAAAACATTTCTGTGATCGTCCTTCAATAATTCCATACGCCAACCTTACCTGCATTTATCTCAATTACAGTATAAAATTTTAGTGTTAATTTCAGCATCGGAATCAATCAATCAATCTCTCTCTCTCAAGATGGAAAATTTCATGACGTAAAATCCGATGAAAACTCGACCCTGTTTATACGTGTTGCTTCGAGGTTTTGCTTTCACGTTAACCTCATGTTTCGTTTCGATAAATGACACATATCACAGGAGGTGAACTACAAACTGAACTTTGACCTGACACCAACGACCGACCGACGGAAGATGGGGCTTCGGGTTTAGTCGTATCCCATTTGAGAGTTTTATGAATGTGAAGCCCCGAATTAGTCAACAAACCCTACAGCTCAATTTGGATTCGAACTTGTGCATCTTGTTCTTGAATCAGAACCTTATCTCACACATATTAAAGGAAGAAGGCTGCTAGCTGCCAGCCGCTGTTGAAGTTAGAGTCAAGAAGGTACCACAAATGGAATTTATTCTGTCAAATTGTATTGCAATTTGAGTTATGGAATGGAATGGAAGAATGAAAATGATTTAGAAACCTTTCCAGATAGTTATGAAACTTGAATTTATTTGAAGGTATATGGAAGTGGGGTGGAATCAATTATATTGTCTGGAGGAGGGAGAGGAAGAAATGGTTAGGGAATAAGAATGGAATCGAAGGAGATCATGGAGGGAATTTATAGTTAAATGGAATATAAAGAATTTATATTATCATCATTTATGGATAAATATCATAATATATCATTATTCAACAACGGTCAATAAACATATCTCCCACCGATTTGTTCCAGAACTACCCTATCCACCAACATACAAAAACAAGAGCCAAGTAGTCAAAGCAAGATATGCACGCACGTTGATCACAGTCCCAGTTAACCCATTTGTATAATATCCCCGACCGGGAAACAAACATCATGTGCCTTGATATTCGATCCATTCGATGTCAAACCAGTGCACACCACAACCATTTTAACCAACACGAAACGGACTAAAAAGCCTACAAACACAAGAGCACCTTCTCAGTATCTAAATGGCTCCAAAATGTGCCAAATGGGTCTCTGAGCCAGCCAGCCAGCCAGCCTGACCTTCATAAGAGAGGACTCCA
>NW_024724493.1:0-26010 GCF_018991925.1 Homarus americanus
TTGAGTATAACAAAGTCCCCTGATCGAGTATAACAAAGTCCTCTTGTTGAGTATAACAAAGTCCCCTGATCGGGTATAACAAATCCCCTTAATCGAGTATAACAAAGTACTCTGGTCAAGTATAAAAAAGTCCCCTGATCGAGTATAACAATGGCCCCTCATCGAGTACAACAAAGTCCATTGGTCAAGTATAAAATAGTCCTCTGGTCGAGTATAACAAAGTCTCCTGATCGAGTATACCAAAGTCCCGTGGTCGAGTATAGCAAAGTCCCCTCATCGAGTATAACAAAGCCTCCTGATCGAGTATAACAAAGTCCCCTGATCGAGTATAACAAAGCCCCTTGCTCGAGTATAATAAAGTCCCCTGATCGAGTATAAGAAAGCCTCCTAAGCGAGTATAACAAAGTCCCCTGATCGAGTATAACAAAGTCTCCTGGCCTAGTATGACAAAGTCCCCAGATCGAGCATAACAAAGTCCCCAGATCGATTACAACAAAGTCCCCTGGTCGAGTATAACAAAGGGCCCTGATCGAGTAAGACAAAGTCCCCTGATCGAGTATAACAAAGCCTCCTCATCGAGTATAACAAAGTCCCCTAATCGAGTATATCAAAGCCCACTGCTCGAGCATAAGAAAGTCCCCTGATCGAGTATAACAAAGTCCCCTGATTGAGTATAACAAAGGTCCGTGATCGAGTCTAAAAAGGCCCCTAATCGAGTATAACAAAGTCCCTCATCTAGTATAACATAGGCCCCTGATAGAGTATAACAAAGGCCCCTCATCGAGTATATCAAAGTCCCCTCATTGAGTATAACAAAGCCACCTAATCGAGAATAACAAAGTCCCATGGTCGTGTATAACAATGTCCCCTGGACGAGTATAGCAAAGGGCCCTGATCGAGTAAGACAAAGTCCCCTGATCGAGTATAACAAAGTCCCCTGATCGAGTATAACAATGCCCACTGGACGAGTATAACAAAGTCCCCTGATCGAGAATAACAAGTGGGATGTAGTGAAGATTGTGTAGTGAGATGTAGTGAAGATTGTGAAGTGAGATGTAGTGAAGATTGTGAAGTGAGATAGTGAAGATGATGAAGTGAGATGTGAGTGAAGATTGTGAAGTGAGATGTAGTGAGGAATTATTGAAGTGAGGATGTAGTGAAGATGTGAAGTGGATGTAGTGAGATTGTGGGGGTGGGGATGTAGGTGAAGATTGTGTGAGAAGGTCTTGGTGAAGTTAACCAGAGTGAGGATGTAGTGAGAGGGTGTGAGTGAGTGTAGTGAAGATTGAGTGAGATGTGGTGAGATTGTAGGTGAGGATGTGGTGAGATTGTGAAGTGAGATATGGTGAGAGATTGTGAGAGTGAGTGTAGTGAAGATCTTGAGTGGTCTTTAGTGAAGGTGTGAGATGTAGTGAAGATTGTGAAGTGAGATGTAGTGAAGGTTGTGAAGTGAGATGTAGTGAAGATTGTGTAGTGAGATGTAGTGAAGATTGTGAAGTGAGAGGTAGTGAAGATTGTGAAGTGAGATGTAGTGAAGATTGTGAAGTGAGATGTAGTGAAGATTGTGAAGTGAGATGTAGTGAAGATTGTGAAGTGAGATGTAGTAAAGATTGTGAAGTGAGATATGGTGAAGATTGTGAAGTGAGATGTAGTGAAAGATTGTGAAGTGAGATGTAATGAAGATTGTGAAGTGAGATGTATTGAAGATTGTGAAGTGAGATGTAGTGAAGATTGTGAAGTGAGATGTAGTGAAGTTTGTGAAGTGGGATGTAGTGAAGATTGTGAAGTGAGATGTAGTGAAGATTGTGAAGTGGGATGTAGTGAAGATTGTGAAGTGAGATGTAGTGAAGATTGTGAAGTGAGATGTAATGAAGATTGTGAAGTGAGATGTAGTGAAGATTGTGAAGTGAGATGTAGTGAAGATTGTGAAGTGAGATGTAGTGAAGATTGTGAAGTGAGATGTAGTGAAGATTGTGAAGTGAGATGTAGTGAAGATTGTGAAGTGGGATGTAGTGAAGATTGTGAAGTGAGATGTAGTGAAGATTGTGAAGTGAGATGTAGTGAAGATTGTAAAGTGAGAGTGTGAAGATTGTGAAGTGAGATGTAGTGAAGATTGTGAAGTGAGATGTAGTGAAGATTGTGAAGTGAGATGTAGTGAAGATTGTGAAGTGAGATGTAGTGAAGATTGTGAAGTGAGATGTGGTAAAGATTGTGAAGTGAGATGTGGTGAAGATTGTGAAGTGAGATTTGGTGAAGATTGTGAAGTGAGATGTGGTGAAGATTGTGAAGTGAGATATGGTGAAGATTGTGAAGTGAGATGTAGTGAAGATGTGAAGTGAGATGTAGTGAAGATTGTGAAGTGAGATGTAGTGAAGAATGTGAAGGGAGCTGTAGTGAAGATTGTGTGGTGAGATGTAGTGAAGATTGTGAAGTGAGATGTAGTGAAGATTGTGAAGTGAGATGTAGTGAAGATTGTGAAATGAGATGTAGTGAAGATTGTGAAGTGAGATGTAGTGAAGATTGTGAAGTGAAATGTAGTGAAGATTGTGAAATGAGATGTAGTGAAGATTGTGAAGCGAGATGTAGTGAAGATTGTGAAATAAGATTATAAAGTAAACTGTAGTAATTGAGGTTAAACGAACGCGGGTTATTCTGTAGTGTATCCGTGTCTTGTTAACGTGGAACCAACATGGCGGTGGTTCTCAATATAGATACATTATTTTGCCGGGAATTTCTGTCAAAACAAAATATGAATCAACCATATTTAGCCTAAATTAACCTAAGGGCTTTATTATATATTCTAAGTTTTTTAAGTTGGATAGATCAGATCAGGTTAGGTTAAGTCAGGTTGGGTTAGGTTAGGTTAGTTTTGTTAATTTTGCCACTTAGAGGCTAGTTTATTGTGCCCCCCATATTCATCCTGTCAGCTGTAGCACAGAGAGATTACAAAGTGGTGTTAGATGAGGTAGGTGGTTAAGTTAAGTTTCAATAGGTTAGGTTAGATTATGTCAGGTTGGGTTAATTTGGTTAGGTAGGTAATAAGTAAATAGGTTATGTTAGGTAGGTGGGAAAGTTAGGTTTGATTAGGTTAGCTTATGTCAGACGGGGAGGTTAGGTTAGATTATGTCAGGTTAGGTTAGATTATGTCAGGTTAGGTCAGATTACGTCAGGTTAGGTTAGATTATGTCAGGTTAGGTTAGATTATGTCAGGTTAGGTTAGATTATGTCAGGTTAGGTTAGATTACGTCAGGTTAGGTTAGATTATGTCAGGTTAGGTCAGATTACGTCAGGTTAGGTTAGATTATGTCAGGTTAGGTCAGATTACGTCAGGTTAGGTTAGATTATGTCAGGTTAGGTTAGATTATGTCAGGTTTGGTTATATTATGTCAGGTTAGGTTAGATTATGTCAGGTTAGGTCAGATTACGTCAGGTTAGGTTAGATTATGTCAGGTTAGATAAGTAGGTAGAGGTGGGTAAAAAAGGCTAGGTTAGGTCGGCAGGTTTTAGTGTAGGAGCTTAAGTAATCCCGTAAAAATTTCATGTTAATTTTTGACACCATACATTATAATAATCCTTATAAACTATGTTAAGGAACTGTGGTGTCATTTTTTCTGAACGGTTTATTATAAGTTTTATGCCTTTAAAGAAGTTTTATTAAAGAGCGGCGTAATGAACCACAGATGTATTACCATTAAGTCCTAATTAACTTAAAACATGACTAATAACCTATGAACATGTAGTATTATATGATTACAATTTAACATAATATATCATGAATGCTGTTATAATATCATAAGTGTGTTACAAACATGGCTGCTCATATATGCCATCCTGTCTCTGGCAAAGAAGAGATTGCAGTAAGTAAAATTATTTGCTAAAGACAAATACTGGAAATTAAACATATACATATTACCATTATCTGAAAAGCTTAGAACCACCGTTTTATATTTATTAAAAGTTTGTAGTGTTATACATCATGTGTAAACAAGTCACAAGTTATTATTTACGACATTGCTTCAGTCATCGTCATCAGAGTCTTCTGTGTACAACAGATTCCTTCACCTTGTTTAGGCATTTCTCATCATCTGCTTGACAGTTACACATCTCGGTGCATGTCATGCTATTCTTTCTGATTCTTTCTGTATGAACATGACAATGATCCACATTTCCTGACGCCTCATCCACATTTAACAAGTTCTGTGATTGCTTCTGGAGCTGGTGGTTGGTCTGATATTACTAGTATGAAACAGTCATTGTCAATCTTCCAGCCATGCTCTAATTGTGAAAGCATTTCACTGTCTGCATCACAAGACCACAGAAGAGCTTGATACCTTCCTCTCAATATATGATACTTTAGAGTTGCTGCAGTCGCTGGTAGTTCTCCAGCTTCTGCCTGCGTTTTCTTGAAGAGATGCCATCTAAGTTATGACAGTTTAGTGAAAGTCATTCGTGGACAGTAGAGCTTAAATACAAATTCCTTTAGACCAATAAACATGTCTGCTGGAGGGCATTTGGTCTACTCAGCATCTTGAATGCATCTAGGACTTTTGTGTTAGATTTCATCAAAGTGCTCCAACATGCTTTCTTTCCTTTGCCAACAAATTTTCCAATGCAGTCAGATCCTGTGAAGGCATGGAAACCTGTAAGGCTCTCTGCCCAATGTGTCGTCGCTCACCAGTTCCTGTTTTCATACTTGTATTTTCTCCAAGTTGAGGCTGCTTTAATATGCCAAACACATCAGTGTCTGGTGACTTGATATGTACAGTGCTGCCCTTCTGTGATGCATATACTGTATGTCCTGCTTAAGTTCTATAACTTGTGATAGCAATTTGATGGTTGAAGTCTTATTTGCTGCTTTCCACGACAGAAGATTAACCTTGGACATCTTTTCCCAGATGCTCAATGGACCAACAATACGTTTCTTGACAAAATTTTCATAATTTTGTCTTCCAACTTCATATGCACATAGATTGTCATATTTGGCATTTTCTGGCATTACAGCTCCAGTTACCAAGTTTAAAAGAGCATCATTTTCCTGGGATTACAGTCACCAATAACATTGTGTAGCTTCTGTACATCAGCATATTGACGGCTGACAATAGCTGTAGAGAGCTCATGATGTTCTGTTCTTTTGTAATCTTTATGAGTTTGATATTTTATGTAATGAACTTAATTTGAAAACCCAAATGGTAGTATATGATCTTTTATCACCTTAGACACTCTGTGCGTCATGCCTCTCAAGTGATTTTTTTCCTCTCTTACTTCTCTGGACAAATACGACCTTTATCCCATCAGAAAAAATATCACCATATATTTTCTTAATCTACAGGTGCCAAGGTTTAAAATGACGGATGGTGTTAAAAATTAACCTGAAATTTTTACGTGACCACATATTGTCTTGTTGAGTTTCTGAGAGAACTTCACGGCTAAATAGCGCCTCTGTATTGATAGCCGGTACATGTCGTAATATCCACCGCTCATAGTTAAATCTTTATGTCCGTTTATTTTGTCCTAATTTAAGTATCAAAGAGTGTTTTCATTTTTAAGTATCTTAAGTATCTTTTTTCCTCACTCTTAAGTATCTAAGTATGATTTTTTTCATTTTTAAGTAACTAACCATATTTTTGTTTTCATTATAAAATGTGATTGATATAGACAACAGAAGTAAATATCAGCTGGAGGTCGTAAACGAAGCTGATGTGAAGTATTTTGACTCACTGTTCCCACGAACTAATTGCTTCTCTGGTTTATACCGAAGAAATAAAACCGTCAACGAACCATCCGATTCAAATGTGTCTTAGGCGATACAGGGTGTTTAGGCGTCATTCTGATACCAAGAATGACTTTGTGTACTGTGGTGAAGCTGGGGGTAGGATAGGGTTGGGTTGGGTTGGGATGGGTTAGGATTACGCATGTGTGGGTATATTCTGTCGCATTTTATAGGTATCTTGCGTCTTTCTCTTTATTCCTTCTTTATCATGAGTATCTGTGCCTATTAATACACCACCTCGCAGGATAGTGGAAGAGGAATGGATAGTAACGAGATAATATTCTTCTTACATATACCTTAGCTTGATTACAGGTAACACCAGGTAGAAGTTACGTGACTCTTAAGAATTTTCCTCGACTTGGCTGATTCAACTGTAAGACTTGCTGTATTTATCCTTATTAAAATCCTCCACCTGTAAGACCCTCCACTTGTAAGACTCTCCACCTGTAAGACCCTCCACTTGTATGACTCTCCACTTGTAAAACCCTTTATGGATTTGAAATACCTTCTCGTCTTGGCTCCACTAGTACTGTACACACCCTCTCTAGCCTTAGTTTACAGTAATGTTGAAGTATATAATGAAGACTCACAGCTCATGGGTTAGAAAAACAAAAGATGCTTGTTTTATTTATTTATTTATTTATTTATTTATAGCTTATCTTAGAATCCCCAAAAGTTAGAACAAAATGGCTGACGGGACTCACAAGCGGGCGATGTTTACAGTATGGACCAAGAATAAAAAATAAATGAAAAATAAAATAAATAAATCGTAAATTGGTGCATTGTTTCTCCAGGGTAATTATAGAAGTACAAATGTTCTCCAGCAGTGGGTAACGATCATAGCCACGTATAGAGCTTCTAACGCAGGTAGATTGATATAGATGCATTACCTGGAGTTAGTGGGTTACAGGGGCCTCCTACACGATAATATTAGAGGTGTTTTTTCCTTCTGTTTGTGGCACTTGAGGTGTTTAGGTTAGGTTTAATTAAAATGGTTTAGTTATAATAGTTATATTACGATAAGTTAAGTTGAATTTAGAACTTTTGATTTGCATATATCGTGTTTTAGAAGGATTTGTTAGCTAATAAGTTTAATTTGGATAAGTTTAGTTTAATTTAGATCATTTGATTTTACAAGGTCGTATTATAATGACTGGGAACCATATAGAAAACTGTTAGAGAAGTAAATATTTCTACGGCAGTGAATGAGTAAGTCAATAAGTGGTGTATAGAGCTGCTGACGCAACTTAAACGGTATATACTGTACATTATATGTTATCAGAGCTTTCCTGTTGTACGTAACCGCCTCCGTCAAAGTGTCTTACTGGCTCATGTGAAGATTAGCCTCTAGTTTATTTAACCTCAAGATTAACTACACTGGCACTGCCTGACCTGACCTGACCTGACCTGACCTACCCTACCCTACCCTACCCTACATCACAATACCGACGTATCCGCCTAAAAAATTAATTATACAAAGCATTTATCTCCAACACACTGCCAAATTGAGAGCCCTTGAAAACATACACACTCTACAGACTGATGATAATATCACACAGACCATCTACACTGATGGATCTCTAAACACCGCCTGTGGGAGGGCTGAAAGTGCTATTGTTGTGACTCAACCTGACGGTAATATAATTGAGAAAGGAGTTAGAATTAACAACTGGGCATCCACTCTACAAACTGAATTAGTTGCCATACTCACAGCTATTAAATTCATTGAAACCACTGTGACTGACAGTCTCATCATCACTGACTCTCTCTCCTCACTACTTGCCCTTGGTACCCTCGACTCAGGTTGTCACGATCTTGTCTCTGAAGCCAGACACAAATATGCGTGCCTTGTTGACCGGGGTGTCAGGGTCAAACTGTTGTGGATCCCCTCTCACATAGGCCTCATAAAACATGACAGAGTTGATGCCCTCGCCAAACTCGCGTCTAACAAAGACACCGTTGAATACAATTTGGGTCTGTCAAAAAGAACCCTTAAAACTGTAATTAGGAAAGAACTTATTGATGAGTTTGACGCAAGTAGACAAGTGCAAACAGGCACTAGTCGATCCATAGTTTACCATGATGAGATGTATCAAGTGAAACATGTATATGGAGCAAGTAACAAGATCACTAGATTACAAGATGTTGTAACCGCTAGATTAAGGTTAGGATATAAGTACCTCTGGCAGTATGTTCCTCAAGCAGATGTAAACAAAACTAAATGTAAAGTGTGTGGCCATACATATGGCCACACACTTGAACACTACGTCCTCGACTGTGTGAAGATAGAACCTTTTAGGGACAGGTCCAAGCACACTGTGTGTGAAATGGCACAACACTTCATCTCTAATGGCAAGATAGCCGACATATTAAGATTGTATCCACTTTTTTGCACTCAGTAACTATATCAGTTCTCATGTACAGAACCAAATACGCAATGTGCTTGAATACCTCCCACGTAATGTGAATAACAAAGTGTGAGGCCAGACATACTGCCTCACACGCCTGTTCTCACGCATTTGTGAATAAGTTACCCTTTATGTATAGAACTAAACAAATAATGTAAATGAAATACTGTGTAACTTTCGGTGCCATAATATCCTGACAACCGGGGTTAATTATTATGACCCTTTGTAAACCCTACTCTGTAATCCTTTTGCGCTACCGCTCACAGGATGAGTGTGGGGTGCACAATAAAGTAGCCGCTGCAAGCGGCAAAATCAATCAACCCTACCCTACCCTACCCTACCCTACCCTACCCAACCCTACCCTACCCTACCCTACCCTAACCTAACCTAACCTAACTTAACTTCCCAAGTAGCGTTAGGTTAATCATTAGTTGAAATAAGCTGGGAGGGTTAATCTTCAGGTAATCTATCTTAATTAACAATTTTGGTCAGGTGAGGCCTTCCTTACCTTACTCGAGAGCAGGAGGAGGAGGACTTGCTAACGTCTACAGATCATCGTCAACCAAGGCAGATATTGAATACCTTTTGTTTACCTTCGTGGCTGAAGAACACATCTTAACACCATAAGACTATTCGCCTCAATACAATAATACAGTAATTGATTATTGTATTCTAATAAAATTTACGGTGTATCTTGTGAACCAGATTTATTGTTTGACCTTAGTGAATGAGAAACTGGTTGAGGTGTATTGTGGTAAACATCCTTAAGAGCAGCTCTGTGTGTTCTTACGACCTCAAAGTAACACAAAAGGTAGCCAATATCTACACTTGATCAGTCACTTTATGTAGATGTCAATTGTGTCATTTTTCTAGACTTAGTGCCCCCTGGAGGAGAAAGTAAATACAATGTTGATTTATTTTGGTCACAACACACGCTAGTAGATTATTTTTCCTATTTAACTAAATAATTAACACTATGAAGCTAACTAATTATATAACTCAAAGATGGTAACCAATATGGCGTCGATATTGTTCACATACTCTATGATAAATAGATGTATTGTCTGTTTAATTTTAGGGAAGAATTTAATTTATAAACTTTTGAGAATCTGGATACAGGAGTTTTGTCTTTGTGTGTGTGTGTGTGTGATGATGACGGATACTTTCCTCTGCAGTGAAAAAAATATCTTGACATTGCAAAGTTTAACTGTAAGCCGAAGGAACGTTTGTAATGTGACTTATTATGTGAAATTGTAACTTGAAATTCTTTGTGAAAAAATATTTCCCTATAAAGTTTGGCAGTAAATGAAGTATTACATCAAGGTGTAACTTGTAGTTCCTTGTGGAGTAATTACCTATGTGGACGATACAGCTACTCCAGGGTGTAAGACCTAGAGTAGAAAGTCTTTAGACCTTACCTGAGGTTGAAAGACTCTTATAGTGGAACGTCTTAGGTATTGAAACTTTAATTACAGTAAATAAAATATAATCTACCTAAACATTCCTTCACCTGGCGACAACTAATGATACAGGTGGTGTAATAGCTCTTTAAAATTCCTCCGTTTGATATAATAATGACCACACATGAACTTATAATGTGCAATATCTTGATAACACATTAGCTGCAACATTACACATAGTCCAGTGTATGTGTAGTGAGGGACATCTACCTAAATGAGTTACAGAATGTGGAGTTGAGGCAAAAAAAAGTTGGGACATGTTTGAGATCATCAGTTGAGCCAAACGTTTATACTCATATTGTTTTAATGGTATTTTAGAGCGACCGAAAAATTTAAACAAAATGGCCGGCTAGGTGACACATACCTTACAAGAAATATACATGAGAACGAACACACACACACACACACACACACACACACACACACACACACACACACACACCAGTTTTACCCACATTATCACCAGACTATCGGCATACCTGGTCGGTGGACACCTGCCTCCTCCTCCTCCTCCTCACCTTGCTAATATGCTAATATGCTAATATGCTCTGGTATGTTCCAGTCTATTTAAGATATGCTCCCATCTATCTTAAAGAGCTTATGCTAGGTTGGTCTGATATGCTCCTCAAAGACTATGCTGATATACTCTTGTCATCTGATATGCCATTATGTTCATATCACTCTAAAGGATATACTAATATGTTCTGATATGTTGGTATGGTTCTGTCTCTCAGAGGGTGTGCTGATGTACTATAAGAGCATATGGGGTATGCTGATATACTGGGTTATGTAGCTAGGCTCATATCTCTCTTACAGGGTATGCTAATATACCCTGATATGCTTGCATCTATCTCTGAGCGTATACTGGTTGACTGTAATGACATAAGAGATATGCTGGTATGCTTCTAAGGGAATATGTTAACATACTCTAATAATTATTTGAAATGAGGTTAGTTATACTTTAGATTCAGGGGATATACTGATATGATATGAATTAACCTAGAAGTATACTGATATGTTCTCAAGGCATTCAGGGGATCTGTTAGTATGCTTCGACATACTTTCGGAACAAAGTAAACTGGACCTTCAGAAGATAGGGTGATATGCTGACATATTCTGATGGATCTAAGAGAGAGTGGAAGACTATGAGAGCTAGTTAATATACTCAGGTATGTTGATATCCCTTCATGGCACTTGGGAGATATGGTAATATACTCCGATGTGTCTCTTTGGATATACTGATATGCCACTAATGGGTCCCCAGAAAGCAGGAGACAAGTTGATCTGCTTCGAGGACACTAATCTGTATAATGATTTTTTCCCTGACTGTTAAGAAGTATACTGGTATATTTCAAATGTTGCTTAGTATTATAGTATACTTTGGGCTGTTCTGAACATATTTCACAGCTGATTTTCAGAAATATATGCTGCTGTCACTGGCTTGTTTATTCCGGAGACATTGATTATACTTTGAGTATGTTGATATGCTTTGTTACCAGTCAAGGAATATGCTGATATGGTCTGACACTTCTCAGTGATTACCCTGATATACTTAGATACCTGACAGTATTTATTGGAGTATAGTGTCGTATACTCTGATGTCATTCTAGTGATATGCTGATGAGCTGACATACCGCTTTATGTAACTGTGATATATTGAATCATATACATCCATTCCTCACGCTTAATATATATGATATTCTAAACAATGCTGATATTATTTATGTTATACCCTGATTATATACTAACATACTACAGTGTCATTTATAGTGTATGATAGTATACATTGGGGGTATACTTTGAGGTTATTTAGAGAATATGATGGCAAACGGTGATATACTCTGATGCCATATTTGGTATAAACAGATATATTGATATAATTTATATAATATACCGATAGATATAACTAAATATCTGTGAAGTAAATCCTGTACTTTTTGATATACCATTCAGGGTGGAGGTATGCTAATATACCACGATAGCACCCGTCTCTCAGCGCTAATATACCCTGATGGCACACTTAACATCCTGGCGCCGGTCGTGGGGTATACTGATATGCTAAAGTCTTCTTCATCTTCTAATATCTCGACTTCAGCTTCGTAAACTGTGATTACTTAAACGTATTTAACGCTCGTTTACGTAACTTTTTTGTAGAATAAATGAATGTATATCCGGGGTTCTTCTGTTTCTTTGTCCATCTGATGTTTGCGTCCATGTTGAGGAGAACCACTTAGCAGGGCTCGCATTTTCCCATAATGTGTGACCTCAAGTTCCATAATTTGCACTTAGTGAAGCCACGATATCCCGCGTTATGTTGCCCGTCTTACTTCCTTCTGGGTTATGTGTCTTAAGTTGGTGAAAAAATTAAATTAAGGCTGAATTATTGTTAAATGTTAAGGTATTATAGTACTTGTCTGTCGTGTTGTTAATATAACATAGTTTCACCAGCAGTATGTACTCAAGAGCTAATTAACATCGTTGACGAGTCAGAGCCGCAACACTGAACCAATCTATATGAACATTAACACAAAAAATAAATTGTTACATTACATCGACTATCAAGACATAACTTACAATACAAATTAATAAATAATTGTACCAGGCAGATAAAAATATTAGTTACAAAAAATTATGAAAATAGTCTTAATGTTCACGCCAGAACTTACCCCATAACAAAAGCCATACAACATTTTCCCAGTTAAGACTTCGTTAAATACAATCTCAAACTCCTTCTCAGAAACTGTGTGTTGGTGGTGTGCCACGTGTGGTGTGTGTGTGTGTGTGTGTGTGTGTGTGACAGCACCTTTGATTTATACAAATATTCACCCAAATGAATAACACCAAGTAATTCACCATGTTATTCACGACTCTTAGATCACTTGGCTTGCGTCTCTCAAAAGGTCGAGCCAGGGTCAGCTGATTCAGTAAACACCGCTCACATTAATAGGGACCTGCCACACTTTGCCATAAACAGATAAATTGTACCGGGAATTTTCCCCCCACACACTCATCATTGTCACTTTATGTAACTTGCTGACAAAACCCATGACCCTTCAGGCCTTTTACGCCCTTAATGCATGAGTCATAAAGGCAAGCATGAACTCCGCATGCTTCCCAGTTGGGCACTGTAATCACTACCACTGTCTCGCGGCCCAGAGTAGTAGTTGGACATATCACTAGACAGGGAAATTCACACTTAACACAAGTGTTATCTCAAGGTCATATTCACAACACTTCCCTGGACAGAATTCATAATTTATTTTCTCATATTACATCTGTGTGTATACCTGCTACTAGATAAACAGAAAATGCCAAGAAGTGTTTACATCAAGCGCTGCCACTTAAGAGTTCCAAGAACTAAATTAAAACAATTAGTGTGTGTGTGTGTGTGTGCATGGTGTGTGTGTGCATGGTGTGTGTGTGTGTGTGTGTGTGTGTGAGTGTGCATGGTGTGTGTGTGCATGGTGTGTGTGTGTGTGTGTATATGGTGTGTGTTTGTTTGTTTGTATGGTGTGTGCATGGTGTGTGTGTGTGTGTGTGTATGTGTGTATGGTGTGTGTATGTGTATGGTGTGTGTATGTATGGTGTGTGTGTGTGTGTGTGTGTGTGTATGGTTTGTGCATGTACGGTGTGTGTATGGGTGTGTGTGATTGTGCATGGTGAGTGTGTGACTGTGTATGGGGTGTGTGTGTGTGTGTGTGTTTCCAATGCCATGAGGATAACATACAATTCTTAAAGCACTGGTCACATGGGCGCATTTTTTTTTTTTAGCAATTTCTTGCCGGAAAGTTATTTCGAGCAATTTTCGAGAAATTCGAGCAAGTTTTTGAAGCATTGTTATTGACAATCGTGATAGTCAATTTCTTGACTATTTCGAGCAAGATTATTGGTTCAAAACCCGGTTAATACCATATTTAATGACACGAAGCTTATTTATCGAGTATTTACCTTGGCTATATATAACATAGATCAATAACATTATGTATAAAATGCACAAACAGTTTTTTACGACACACTGACTTTATTATTTGGGTGGTGTTTTGGCGTGTTTGTTTACAAAACAAAAGCCCATACAGCCGGTCATTCTCCACACACTAACAACCCTCCCTACTGTAACTACGATAGTTGAACCAGTCTATATTAAACACTCGTTCCTCCTCCTCGCCAGCCACTTACGAGTCCCCAATAGTTTTTCTTCGCTTTCTCTCATTTCTTTTTAATAATGACAATAATACCAAGGATAGCTGCTGCGTCGTCCGCATTGTTGTTGTGATGTTCCCTCTCCCTTCTACTCGCACAGCCGCGTTAACTTTTTTTTCTTGCTGTAGTAACTGAACCAAGAGCCACTCGTGTGACCACATTTGGAAGAAATTACTCGTAATTTCTTGCTCCAAATTAATTGCTCATCAAAGGGATCGTGTGACCGTAACTTAAGTCACCCATTAAGAAAAACTGTAAATACTGATTCACAAAACTTAAGGATAATTTCTGACTTGGAACCATCGGTGTAATGCAGAAAACAGTTATTGTATTCTAAAACCTACCCAAGAAATCTTTTACCCACTTACGATATAATTCTTTTCTATTCCATCAATAGATGTTATTTTACTTTTTTATACGTATTTTTATTTTAGTAATCTATAAACTATTTTCTTTATATACTTCATTACCTTTTAGTGTAATGAAGAGAATGAATTACAGAAGGTTTTTATAATTATATTGCGAACAATATTTTTCCTCGCAATAAATAAACAATGACGATGATCTTGTTTACAATATGGAGCTTGATGTCTTACTCCATGTTCGTTTATTACATTTTCTGCCATACCCGACTGTTCTTTTCTTTCTTGTGGTGAAGGTTTTTGACAATTGATATATATATAAAGTTGAGTTACGAATAATGACTCTGATATTATAGCCATTAGGTCCTGAATAATAAGTGGTGTCTAAGTGAACAAATGTATGATGTCTTCAATTACCAGCGTAGTGTGGGGTAACAGTGGGGGTAGAAGCGAAGGGTAGGAGTGAAGGGTGGGAGTAAGGCGTGGGAGTAAGGGGTGGGAGTAAGGGGTGGGAGTAAGGCGTGGGAGTAAGGAGTAAGGGGTGGGAGTAAGGGGTGGGAGTAAGGGGTGGGAATAAGGGGTGGGAGTAAGGCGTGGGAGTAAGGGTGGGAGTAAGGCGGGGCGAAGCAAGTGGAGCAGGTGGGAGTAAGGGGTGGGAGTAAGGGGGGAGTAAGGGGTGGGAGTACATGGGAGAAGGGAGTAAGGGGTGGAGTATGGGGAGTAAGGGGAGTAAGGGGTGGAGTAAGGGTGGGAGTAAGGGTGGGAGCAGGCAGGAGGCAGGTAGGAGTAAGGTGGAGTAAGGGGCAGGAGTAAGGTGAATACAAGGGAGCAAGGCAAGGGAGTATAAGGGAGTATATGGGAGTTAGGGGTGGGATAAGGGTGAGTAAGGGTGAGTAAGGGGAGTAAGGCGTGGAGTATGGGTGAGTAAGGGGTGGAGTAAGGGTGCAGCAGGGGAGATAAGGGGTGGGAGTAAGGGGTGGGAGTAAGGCGTGGAAGTAAGGGTGGGATTAAGGGGTGGGATTAAGGGGTCGGAGTAAGGGGTAGGAGTAAGGGGTGGGAGTAAGGGGTGGCAGTAAGGGGTGGCAGTAAGGGGTAGGAGTAAGGGTTGGGAGCAAGGGGTACGAGTAAGAGGGTGGAAGCAAGGGGTGGAAGCAAGGGGTGGGAGTAAGGGGTATGAGTAAGTGGTAGGAGTAAGTGGTAGGAGTAAGGGGTAGAAGTAAGGGGTAGAAGTAAGGGGTAGGAGTAAGGGCTAGAAGTAAGGGGTAGAAGGAAGGGGTGGGAGCAAGGGGTGGGAATAAGGGGTGGGAGTAAGGGGTGGGATTAAGGGGTGGGAGTAAGGGGTAGGAGTAAGGGGTAGGAGTGACGAGTAAGAATGTGGGACAAGAGGGAGGGGTAGCAGTGGGGGGTAGGGTTAGGTTACAAACTTCTATTTACTTCAACATCTGTATCCTGCTGGTGATGTTCTCTCTTTAAACAATTTATAAATAAATAAATAAATGGTCAGGTGTAAATGGTAAGAGTATTTAACAGAGTAATACTGAGGTATTACAAGAAAGAACTAAAAACTGTCCACTGTGTGTATCAACATTTTATAAAAGTATTTGTGAAGCTGTAAAATACTTAGATATAAACTTTTAATTCAACTCTGTAATAAAAATAATTGCAATAATGAATCTAAACAAGAAATGAACTGGGTGAAAAAAATCTACAAAATACTAAAAATATAAAAAGAAGAATTACAGTAAAACCTGAATCATTGTAATAAACATTATTAAACTTTTCGTTGTTATGACCTAAAACAAACAAGGAAGACTCGTCTAGATTTTCGCTCTGTGAATTAACTCCTTGGATCGCTTTTGGGCAAGAGGGGAGTTACTCCGACTTATTCCGTGAAAATATTCCCAACTGTCCATAGAATCCGTTACAGTTTCCTTTATAGTAAGTGACTCACAAATGATTAATATTCCCATTCACCAATACTTTATTATATCAGAGAACAGTGCAGAGATAAGCTGGCCAATGAGCTATGGTCAAAGATAATACAGATTTAATACTGGATTGATAAGTACAGCTATAGTGATTTGTTTCATGTTACAGTAATAATAAACTTTATCAAATGTTATAACTACCAAAGTGTTATTTTCGTGATCGATACCCTGCTGCCAGGATTATAACATCGTTTAAAAGTTCAGTAAAAATATCATGCAGATTAAAACCTAACCTAGTGTATCGTAACCTAACTTAGCCTTTCCTAAGCTAACTTAGACTATTCTAAACTAGCCTAACCTATCCTAATCACACCAAACCTAACCTATCCTAAATTTATATATCATCAACAGATTTATAGATATGTTGGAGAAATAATTATCAAAAGTTTGTTGTCTCTGCAAATGTATTTTTTAAAAAAGAAAATGAAATGAAAACTTTCTAGAGAACTCAATTGTGTCATGAGCGTTGCGGCTTGGTTAGGTTAGGTAACATTAGGTTAGGTTAGATAAGGTAAGGTAAGATTAGGTAAGGTGAGGTAGTGTTAGGGTTAAATACATTTTACTAATTTTGCATCAAAATAATCACGACTGAAGGTATCAGATAAAAAACCTCTGAATATAATTCTTTTTCTGAGAAAAAAATTTCTTTACCACTTATTTTTTGCCCCACTTTTTTTATTAAGTTTGATGAACTTAGATTAGGTTAGGTATTATTTAACTCTGAGTCATGGGTACTTATTAGATACTTGGCAGAATAACTTGTTATAACTTGGTCCTAACAAAGGCGGAGTCTAAGCAAAAATGTTCACTTGACCTCATATTTGGATTTCAGTACTGAAGCATATTTACAGCTATACCACATTAATAAGGTCTATCTGCAAGTTTATTCAGTCATAAAAAAAAATATACCCTAAATGTGGACAATAAAAATCTTCTATTTTGGTACAAATTACTTGAAAAGTTGTAAGAAGACAAAAGCTGCATCTCTTCCATAAAGCGAGAAATAGAACAGCCAAGCCTCTTCTTGTCGTAAAAAAAAAATAATATTGTATTTTAGTATGTTGATGTACAAAACATTTTCTTCATTATTCTATGATAAAACAAGTCTAACAAGCATTATTAAAACATATATTATTAATTTTTTTTTCATGCAATCCGGAAATAGCGACTACTATATCCAGGTTGATCGTGTTGAGGTCCTGTAAGTTACAGGCTAGATTACGAGCTCACTTTCGGAGTTCGATGCCAAATATTTGTTTTGAGAATCCCGATCAGAGACTGTAAGTCCAGTTACTTGGTAAACAAGTAGATACAGTGAAATAAACTGCTGTACCTAAATATTATGTAACTCAAAATATATTCCCAAAACAGCACGTTTACAGATGAAAATAATAAAAGCATAAATAATACAAACAAAATCAATTGATATGTTTTTTATTACAGTATTTTTAAATATCAGAAGCGTAGGTTCAGCGCTTCTTTTGTGTCTTTTTCCCGGTGAAGATGTAGTCTCCCCATGGCAGGTACTGGTCCTTTTGTACACGGCAGAAAGTGGTAGTTTCCTTCTTCTTCTTGTTGTTTTGGGTCTTGTTGTTTTGGGTCTTAGTGTGTTTTGTGGTCTGCAGTTTGTTAGATCGGGGGCCCTTCTCCTTCATCTGGCAAGGCTTCACCTCCACCTTAGTCACCTTCGATACAGTGCGCCGGAACACCATTGTGATGTACTGACACTAACAGCTCTCTCACTGAGGTCAAATCAAAATTTGACCATACAGAAAGAATTACTGTTTAATAAGGTTGGAATTTAAAGAAATTGACAACAAAATGAAGCTCTGTTTATCACTATAGTAAAGAGGGATGGTGTTATAATATGTAGTGATGATGGATGGTGTTATATGTAGTGATGAAGGATGGCGTTATATTGTAGTAATGATGGATGGTGTTATATGTAGTGATGATAAGAGGGTAATATATGTATTGATGATGGATGGTGTTATATATATATATTGATGATGCATGATGTTATATGTAGTGATGATGGTTGGTGTTATATGTAGTGATGCTGGATGGTGTTATATGTAGTGATGATGGATAGAGTTATATGTAGTGATGATGGATAATGTTATATGTAGTGATGATGGGTGGTGTTATATGTAGTAATGATGGATGATATTATATGTAGTGATGATAGGATGGTTCTATATGTAGTGATGATGGATGGTGTTATATGTAGTGATGATGGATGATGTTATATGTAGTGATGATAGGTTGGTTTTATATGTAGTGATGAGGGATGGTGTTATATGTAGTGATGATGGATGGAGTTATATGTAGTGATGATGGATGATGTTATATGTAGTGATGATGGTTGGTGTTATATGTAATGATGTCGGATGGTGTTATATGTCGTGATGGATGGTTCTATATGTAGTGATGATGGATGGTGTTATATGTAGTGATGATGGATGATATTATATGTAGTGATGATTGGATGGTTCTATATGTAGTGATGATGGATGGTGTTATATGTAGTGATGATGGATGATTTTATATGTAGTGATGATAGGTTGGTTTTATATGTAGTGATGATGGATGGTGTTATATGTAGTGATGATGGATGGTGTTATATGTAGTGATGATGGATGATGTTATATGTAGTGATGATAGGTTGGTTTTATATGTAGTGATGTCGGATGGTGTTATATGTCGTGATGGATGGTTCTATATGTAGTGATGGTGGATGGTGTTATATGTAGTGATGATGGATCGTGTTATATGTAGTGATGATGGATAGTGTTATATGTAGTGATGATGATGGATGGTGTTATAAGTAGTGATGATGGATGTTATATGTAGTGATGAAGGATGGTGTTAGTGAAGATTGTAAAGTGAGATGTAGTGAAGATTGTGAAGTGAGATGTAGTGAAGATTGTGAAGTCAGATGTGGTGAAGATTGTGAAGTGAGATGTAGTGAAGATTGTGAAGTGAAATGTAGTGAAGATTGTGAAGTGAGATGTAATGAAGATTGTGAAGTGAGATGTAGTGAAGATTGTGAAGTGAGATGTAGTGAAGATTGTGAAGTGAGATGTAGTGGAAGATTGTGAAGTGAGATGTAGTGAAGATTGTGAAGTGAGATGTAGTGGAAGATTGTGAAGTGAGATGTAGTGAAGATTGTGAAGTGAGATGTAGTGAAGATTGTGAAGTGAGATGTAGTGCAGATTGTGAAGTGAGATGTGGTAAAGATTGTGAAGTGAGATGTGGTGAAGATTGTGAAGTGAGATGTGGTGAAGATTGTGAAGTGAGATGTGGTGAAGATTGTGAAGTGAGATATGGTAAAGATTGTGAAGTGAGATGTAGTGAAGATGTGAAGTGAGATGTAGTGAAGATTGTGAAGTGAGATGTAGTGAAGGTTGTGAAGTGAGATGTAGTGAAGATTGTGTAGTGAGATGTAGTGAAGATTGTGAAGTGAGAGGTAGTGAAGATTGTGAAGTGAGATGTAGTGAAGATTGTGAAGTGAGATGTAGTGAAGATTGTGAAGTGAGATGTAGTGAAGATTGTGAAGGGAGATGTAGTGAAGATTGTGAAGTGAGATGTAGTGAAGATTGTGAAGTGAGATGCAGTGAAGATTGTGAAGTGAGATGTAGTGAAGATTGTGAAGTGAGATGTGGTGAAGATTGTGAAGTGAGATGTAGTGAAGATTGTGAAGTGAGATGTGGTGAAGATTGTGAAGTGTGATGTAGTGAAGATTGTGAAGTGAGATGTAGTGAAGATTGTGAAGGGAGATGTAGTGAAGATTGTGAATTAAGATGTGGTAAAGATTGTGAAGTGAGATGTAGTGAAGATTGTGAAGTAAGATGTGGTAAAGATTGTGAAGTGAGATGTAGTGAAGATTGTGAAGGGAGATGTAGTGAAGATTGTGAAGTAAGATGTGGTAAAGATTGTGAAGTGAGATGTAGTGAAGATTGTGAAGTGAGATGTAGTGAAGATTGTGAAGTGAGATGTAGTGAAGATTGTGAAGCGAGATGTAGTGAAGATTGTGAAATAAGATTATAAAGTAAACTGTAGTAATTGAGGTTAAACGAACGCGGGTTATTCTGTAGCGTATCCGTGTCTTGTTAACGTGGAACCAACATGGCGGTGGTTCTCAATATAGATACGTTATTTTGCCGGGAATTTCTGTCAAAACAAAATATGAATCAACCATATTTAGCCTAAATTAACCTAACGGCTTTATTATATATTCTAAGTTTTTAAGTTGGATAGATCAGATCAGGTTAGGTTAAGTCAGGTTGGGTTAGGTTAGGTTAGTTTTGTTAATTTTGCCACTTAGAGGCTAGTTTATTGTGCCCCCCATACTCATCCTGTCAGCTGTAGCACAGAGAGATTACAAAGTGGTGTTAGATGAGGTAGGTGGTTAAGTTAAGTTTCAATAGGTTAGGTTAGATTATGTCAGGTTGGGTTAAGTTAGGTTAGGTAGGTAATAAGTAGATAGGTTATGTTAGGTAGGTGGGAAAGTTAGGTTTGATTAGGTTAGCTTATGTCAGACGGGGAGGTTAGGTCAGATTACGTCAGGTTAGGTTAGATTATGTCAGGTTAGGTTAGATTATGTCAGGTTAGGTTAGATTATGTCAGATTAGGTTAGATTACGTCAGGTTAGGTTAGATTATGTCAGGTTAGGTCAGATTACGTCAGGTTAGGTTAGATTATGTCAGGTTAGGTCAGATTACGTCAGGTTAGGTTAGATTATGTCAGGTTAGGTTACATTATGTCAGGTTAGGTTACATTATGTCAGGTTAGGTTAGATTATGTCAGGTTAGGTTAGATTATGTCAGGTTAGGTCAGATTACGTCAGGTTAGGTTAGATTATGTCAGGTTAGGTAAGTAGGTAGAGGTGGGTAAAAAGGTTAGGTTAGGTCGGCAGGTTTTAGTGTAGGAGCTTAAGTAATCCCGTAAAAATTTCATGTTAATTTTTGACACCATACATTATAATAATCCTTATAAACTATGTTAAGGAACTGTGGTGTCATTTTTTCTGAACGGTTTATTATAAGTTTTATGCCTTTAAAGAAGTTTTATCAAAGAGCGGCGTAATGAACCACAGATGTATTACCATTAAGTCCTAATTAACTTCAAACATGACTAATAACCTATGAACATGTAGTATTATATGATTACAATTTAACATAATATATCATGAATGCTGTTATAATATCATAAGTGTGTTACAAACATGGCTGCTCATATATGCCATCCTGTCTCTGGCAAAGAAGAGATTGCAGTAAGTAAAATTATTTGGTAAAGACAAATACTGGAAATTAAACATATACATATCACCATTATCTGAAAAGCTTAGAACCACCGTTTTATATTTATTAAAAGTTTGTAGTGTTATACATCATGTGTAAACAAGTCACAAGTTATTATTTACGACATTGCTTCAGTCCTCGTCATCAGAGTCTTCTGTGTACAATAGATTCCTTCACCTTGTTTAGGCATTTCTCATCATCTGCTTGACAGTTACACATCTCGGTGCATGTCATGCTATTCTTTCTGATTCTTTCTGTATGAACATGACAATGATCCACATTTCCTGACGCCACATCCACATTTAACAAGTTCTGTGATTGCTTCTGGAGCTGGTGGTTGGTCTGATATTACTAGTATGAAACAATCATTGTCAATCTTCCAGCCATGCTCTAATTGTGAAAGCATTTCACTGTCTGCATCACAAGACCACAGAAGAGCTTGATACCTTCCTCTCAATATATGATACTTTAGAGTTGCTGCAGTCGCTGGTAGTTCTCCTGCTTCTGCCTGCGTTTTCTTGAAGAGATGCCATCTAAGTTATGACAGTTTAGTGAAAGTCATACAAATTCCTTTAGACCAATAAACATGTCTGCTGGAGGGCATTTGGTCTACTCAGCATCTTGAATGCATCTAGGACTTTTGTGTTAGATTTCATCAAAGTGCTCCAACATGCTTTCTTTCCTTTGCCAACAAATTTTCCAATGCAGTCAGATCCTGTGAAGGCATGGAAACCTGTAAGGCTCTCTGCCCAATGTGTCGTCGCTCACCAGTTCCTGTTTTCATACTTGTATTTTCTCCAAGTTGAGGCTGCTTTAATATGCCCAACACATCAGTGTCTGGTGACTTGATATGTACAGTGCTGCCCTTCTGTGATGCATATACTGTATGTCCTGCTTAAGTTCTATAACTTGTGATAGCAATTTGATGGTTGAAGTCTTATTTGCTGCTTTCCACGACAGAAGATTAACCTTGGACATCTTTTTCCAGATGCTCAATGGACCAACAATACGTTTCTTGACAAAATTTTCATAATTTTGTCTTCCAACTTCATATGCACATAGATTGTCATATTTGGCATTTTCTGGCATTACAGCTCCAGTTACCAAGTTTAAAAGAGCATCATTTTCCTGGGATTACAGTCACCAATAACATTGTGTAGCTTCTGTACATCAGCATATTGACGGCTGACAATAGCTGTAGAGAGCTCATGATGTTCTGTTCTTTTGTAATCTTTATGAGTTTGATATTTTATGTAATGAACTTAATTTGAAAACCCAAATGGTAGTATAAGATCTTTTATCACCTTAGACACTCTGTGCGTCATGCCTCTCAAGTGATTTTTTTCCTCTCTTACTTCTCTGGACAAATACGACCTTTATCCCATCAGAAAAAATATCACCATATATTTTCTTAATCTACAGGTGCCAAGGTTTAAAATGACGGATGGTGTTAAAAATTAACCTGAAATTTTTACGTGACCACATATTGTCTTGTTGAGTTTCTGAGAGAACTTCACGGCTAAATAGCGCCTCTGTATTGATAGCCGGTACATGTCGTAATATCCACCGCTCATAGTTAAATCTTTATGTCCGTTTATTTTGTCCTAATTTAAGTATCAAAGAGTGTTTTTATTTTTAAGTATCTTAAGTATCTTTTTTCCTCACTCTTAAGTATCTAAGTATGATGTTTTTTTCATTTTTAAGTAACTAACCATATTTTTGTTTTCATTATAAAATGTGATTGATATAGACAACAGAAGTAAATATCAGCTGGAGGTCGTAAACGAAGCTGATGTGAAGTATTTTGACTCACTGTTCCCACGAACTAATTGCTTCTCTGGTTTATACCGAAGAAATACAACCGTCAACGAACCATCCGATTCAAATGTGTCTTAGGCGATACAGGGTGTTTAGGCGTCATTCTGATACCAAGAATGACTTTGTGTTCTGTGGTGAAGCTGGGGGTAGGATAGGGTTGGGTTGGGTTGGGATGGGTTAGGATTACGCATGTGTGGGTATATTCTGTCGCATTTTATAGGTATCTTGCGTCTTTCTCTTTATTCCTTCTTTATCATGAGTGTCTGTGCCTATTAATACACCACCTCGCAGGATAGTGGAAGAGGAATGGATAGTAACGAGATAATATTCTTCTTACATATACCTTAGCTTGATTACAGGTAACACCAGGTAGAAGTTACGTGACTCTTAAGAGTTTTCCTCGACTTGGCTGATTCAACTGTAAGACTTGCTGTATTTATCCTTATTAAAATCCTCCACCTGTAAGACCCTCCACTTGTAAGACTCTCCACCTGTAAGACCCTCCACTTGTAAGACTCTCCACTTGTAAAACCCTTTATGGATTTGAAATACCTTCTCGTCTTGACTCCACTAGTACTGTACACACTCTCTCTAGCCTTAGTTTACAGTAATGTTGAAGCATATAATGAAGACTCACAGCTCATGGGTTAGAAAAACAAAAGATGCTTGTTTTATTTATTTATTTATTTATTTATTTATAGCTTATTTTAGAATCCCCGAAAGTTAGAACAAAATGGCTGACGGGACTCACAAGCGGGCGATGTTTACAGTATGGACCAAGAATAAAAAATAAATGAAAAATAAAATAAATCAATCGTAAATTGGTGCATTGTTTCTCCAGGGTAATTATAGAAGTACAAATGTTCTCCAGCAGTGGGTAACGATCATAGCCACGTATAGAGCTTCTAACGCAGGTAGATTGATATAGATGCATTACCTGGAGTTAGTGGGTTACAGGGGCCTCCTACACGATAATATTAAAGGTGTTTTTTCCTTCTGTTTGTGGCACTTGAGGTGTTTAGGTTAGGCTTAATTAAAATGGTTTAGTTATAATAGTTATATTACGATAAGTTAAGTTGAATTTAGAACTTTTGATTTGCATATATCGTGTTTTAGAAGGATTTGTTAGCTAATAAGTTTAATTTGGATAAGTTTAGTTTAATTTAGATCATTTGATTTTACAAGGTCGTATTATAATAACTGGGAACCATGTAGAAAACTGTTAGAGAAGTAAATATTTCTACGGCAGTGAATCAGTAAGTCAATAAGTGATGTATAGAGCTGCTGACGCAACTTAAACGGTATATACTGTACATTATATGTTATCAGAGCTTTCCTGTTGTACGTAACCGCCTCCGTCAAAGTGTCTTACTGGCTCATGTGAAGATTAGCCTCTAGTTTATTTAACCTCAAGATTAACTACACTGGCACTGCCTGACCTGACCTGACCTGACCTACCCTACCCTACCCTACTCTACCCTACCCTACCCTACCCTACCCTACCCTAACCTAACCTAACCTAACTTAACTTCCCAAGTAGCGTTAGGTTAATCATTAGTTGAAATAAGCTGGGAGGGTTAATCTTCAGGTAATCTATCTTAATTAACAATTTTGGTCAGGTGAGGCCTTCCTTACCTTACTCGAGAGCAGGAGGAGGAGGACTTGCTAACGTCTACAGCTCATCGTCAACCAAGGCAGATATTGAATACCTTTTGTTTACCTTCGTGGCTTAAGAACACATCTTAACACCATAAGACTATTCGCCTCAATACAATAATACAGTAATTGATTATTGTATTCTAATAAAATTTATGGTGTATCTTGTGAACCAGATTTATTGTTTGACCTTAGTGAATGAGAAACTGGTTGAGGTGTATTGTGGTAAACATCCTTAAGAGCACCTCTGTGTGTTCTTACGACCTCTAAGTAACACAAAAGGTAGCCAATATCTACCCTTGATCAGTCACTTTATGTAGATGTCAATTGTGTCATTTTTCTAGACTTAGTGCCCCCTGGAGGAGAAAGTAAATACAATGTTGATTTATTTTGGTCACAACACACGCTAGTAGATTATTTTTTCCTATTTAACTAAATAATTAACACTATGAAGCTAACTAATTATATAACTCAAAGATGGTAACCAATATGGCGTCGATATTGTTCACATACTCTATGATAAATAGATGTATTGTCTGTTTAATTTTAGGGAAGAATTTAATTTATAAACTTTTGAGAATCTGGATACAGGAGTTTTGTCTTTGTGTGTGTGTGTGGTGATGATGACGGATACTTTCCTCTGCAGTGAAAAAATTATCTTGACATTGCAAAGTTTAACTGTAAGCCGAAGGAACGTTTGTAATGTGACTTATTATGTGAAATTGTAACTTGAAATTCTTTGTGAAAAAATATTTCCCTATAAAGTTTGGCAGTAAATGAAGTATTACATCAAGGTGTAACTTGTAGTTCCTTGTAGAGTAATTACCTATGTGGACGATACAGCTACTCCAGGGTGTAAGACCTAGAGTAGAAAGTCTTTAGACCTTACCTGAGGTTGAAAGACTCTTATAGTGGAACGTCTTAGGTATTGAAACTTTAATTACAGTAAATAAAATATAATCTACCTAAACATTCTTCACCTGGCGACAACTAATGATACACGTGGTGTAATAGCTCTTTAAAATTCCTCCGTTTGATATAATAA